>NC_092868.1:27564261-27729931 GCF_032062135.1 Pyxicephalus adspersus | reverse complement strand
TCACCATTGTGCTTAGATCCTCCTTAATTGCGCAGCTGAAATGTAATTGCCTTAATTGGCAGATTCGCGACCCCTATTGCGCATGGCAGGAATCCGGCCGGCAGATTCAGGATGCGAGTGGACGCGCGCACTCGAGTCCCGGACCGCAGTAATCCGCGATCGCAGGTCGCGCGTATTATCGCGCTTCCAGCGATCGCGGATTTCAATGATGAATCAGGGGCACTGACTTTTGAATACCTTTTAACTTTGGTTCCTTAAAAAGCTAGTCACCTACGCATCACACTGATGCTCAAGCTTCAATGTTTTTGAAGACTGATACAGAACAAGTATATATATATTGAGTTTAGAGATACTTCTGACATTCATAAGTTATATGCTTGTTCATGAATATTGACTTATTGAATATTAAATGAGACCAAAAATGGCAGCCTACATATTCCTTTCATGACATCTGTATATTAAGTGCAATTTTTTATTAGTGCACCACTTTATGCTGCCCCTTATTCTGTGACTTACCAAATTTACCAAAAATTTTCAGTAAGAGGTGGGCAAATCTGCCCCAATTTGATTCAGTAATTCCTGTTTGAAATTTGTGGAACCCAAACTTAGTGGTAAGCCCATGGAAATCTAAAGAATGTGAATGCTGGTAATATGTTCTATCTATTAAAGGGCTACATATCAAACTACTAAAAAAGGCATGGAAATCTAAGCACTACCAAGTGGGACATGAGACAAAGCAAAAAAATCACTGTACAGCAGGTAAATAAACTTTTTATGCTGCTACAATGGGAAAATACACAAATCGTTTAAATTGCATGTTTGGGGATGTATTAAAGCTTTATATCCTGTTATAGAAGACCATAATTTTAATAGACAGACACATTATATAGCAGTAGTACATATTTGGCTGTGGAATTGATTTGCTATGTTACAATTAGTTTGGCCCACATACAGCAAATAGAATATGGGCAGTAAATTGCTTCTGTTCTCGCTGATGCAAAACTGTCCTGGCACAGGAATTTAGATAACAAAGATAACATGGCAGAGCAAAACTGATTAGCAACAGGAATTTTTTTATTTATTTTCATTTTTAATATTTTTCCCTTCTGGCTCTCTTACACTCTCTCGAGAATTGTTAGTTTACCAGAGCTAAACTGTGGGAGAACTTCTACCAGCTTACAGACTTCACACAGCCTTCCTGCCTAGGACACACCATGCCTCAGGCTGCCACTTCCCCTGTTTCAAAGGCAGATGCATTTTTATATCAAAGGCCAGGTGCTCGAGGGCCATTGCCAATTTCTGGCCTGAAATGGCATATAGTGCCTGGCCTACCCATTCTTTCCAGGACACTTTGGGTCTGGATCACAAATATAGAGCTGTAAATCTGCAGCACAACATTTTTTAAACCCTTATCCAGGCTCATTGTCTTCTTTCTATCTATATCCCCTGATGGTAGCATGTATAGTAAGTATATAAGTAACCATTGGCCTTCAATTAACAACTACATTAAAATAAAAGACAAAAAAGCCCCTAATATTAAGAACAAACAAAAAGAACAACATAAATTTTCTGGGATTACAAGTTACAAATCTGTAGGATTTGCGATGGCAATTCCACATTTTAGCCGTAATTTTAGGGTTGACTCTGTGTAATAAGTGGAGAGTAAGTATTTCCTACTGGTGTTGGTGTTCGAATTTGGGTTGTCCTTATATTCGACCCAAATATGGCTGTTTGAATTCGGATAGACCAGACCTGAAAAAAAACGAGATCCGACAGCAAAAATTCAGATTAAAAAAATGTAAAAAAAGTGTTAAAAAAAATTATGGTAAATTAATTTATTGAGTGTTTGTGTTTATTTAACAATTTTTTTTCTTTACATGATATCTCTTAGTTGGTAACACACTTTCCAGCACAGTAATATTCTGATACATTTGTTACATTCTTCCTTTATTCACTGCAAGAAAAATGTATCATATTACTGTGTGTGTTACAGAGTAAGAGATACTTGCAGGGCATCTTCCAAATGATTGCAGCCGAGTCAGTAATCATTAAGAAGAGTGTGCGATCCCCAAGGCACTACAGGTTAATTAACCTGTAGTGCCCGAGTGATCGTAGTGGAACTGCAGAGTGTATCTGCAGTTCAGTTCCCACGGTCACATGACTGTGGGAACTTTGCAGTCACAGCTGTGATCCCCGGGCACTAGAGGTTGAATGGGGACAAGTTTCCCCATTCATCACATCCAGTGCCCTGTGTTCTTGGATAGAGAAACTTAATCCAAGAACACATACAACTAGTAAAGGGCTGCAAGAGCAATCTGATTGCTCTTGCAGCCCTTAATAGTTCCTAAAAAAAACCCTAATTCTCCCACCATTGACTTCAATAGTGTTCGACCAACACTATTTCCTACCACTATCTGAACATTTAAATTGCATACTTGTCACAAAATTGTCATTGGGAAACCAGAAAAAAAAACATAAACACATTTCCTTGAACCACACACAGATGAATGTAAATGTGTGCAAATAAATGTGCAGCATATGCTAAGTATTCACATTCCAGAATAGGAGGAAAAACTCCAGGGCCTAAGGGTCAAATCTAAACTGATGAGCTGTGAATGTTTTTGTAGACAATCTAGAGCAGCCACTACTAACAAGGGTTCCTCAAGAAGTTGCTAGGGGTTCCTAGAACTGTGGCTGAATGATTTTTTATTTACTGATGCCTTGACAGTTCTGGGGCTAACACCAAAAAAGAGCTATAGGAGCAGGTGGTAAACTTGCCTTGTACAGGAACGCAGGATTGTCTTGCCTTGTACAGAAGTGCAGATGTGGTTGGGTATTCTCTTCTGTGTACTTCACCATTTAAATGCGTGCCTGAAAATTAATAGGTGGAGTACACAGGATCACATCATAAATTTCTCACCACCCATATGTGCTTAGCAAATCTGCCATCTTTCTGAATAAAGTTTTGGTTATGTGCAGAAAACTTTTCACTGCTTGCATTTTGTGTTATTAGCTGTATGCAGTGTTTGTTATGACAGATCCCAGTGATTTAAACCTTGCTAGACACATAGCCACTCCAACCATTGTGCTGGCATTGAAAAAAAAGCATTTAAACATTTTATACCAGGTAGCAGCTGGCAGTACTGGACTGATCATTATTGTCCCTATGTGAGGAAGCAGTAATCACAATACAACTTCACCAACCGTATGAACTATTCCTAAGAGCACCTGTGTACACACTCTCTCAGCCTAGAACTGTTCCTCAGACTTTCTCCTTTCTCTCTTTTAAGTCTATTACCAGCATTTTCAGAGCTCTACAAACTGACTTGTGTGTTCTATGGCCAGAAATAATCTGAATGAGAAGCCAAGGAATAACAGTATTCAACTCACCTGTGGTGGCTGAGGTAGTCAAACAAAAACTGAAGACTGGACATTTGGGATACAGACATCTTATTTAGAAAAAATTGGGTGAATTTTAGACTTGATACAGACCTTGGCAGATATATATATATATATATATATATATATATATATATATACACACACACTGATTGTCCATGGGAAATATATAGGTAAATAGCTATGCACTGATATTAACACTTTTCTGTTTTTGCATCATCCTTAGTAATTTCATTTTTTTATGTGTTCTGCACATCTTTTCACTTCAGTGGAAATCCTAGTCCAACATGTTCTATATATATATATCAGTTTAGCTCAACATGTTATGTTGTGTCAATTGTACCTATCACATCCAGTGCAGCCTTCTTGTGGGTGAATATTACTTCAACAGCAAAATGTCAACCGTCCGAAATTTGTTCTTAAATACTGTGATTATATTTTTGTACATTTAATCAGATGCACATATTAATATACTTTTATTACTTCCAATAGACTGTCCCTCTTTTAACATTAACGCCATAATGGAGCAGCTTTTGAAGAATAAAAACTTAAAAGGTTTTATTACAGTAAATCAAGGTCTACTACTAAATTTAACATATGTTAAATATTTTAGCCAAAGCCTACAATCAAGATGCTTTTACAGATTTCTCTTCTCGTTTTAAAAGTTAAAGTATCTCTTGATACATGTACATGATTATTTGATAATTAAAGGCCATTAAAGCTGATGTCTATACTTTGCAATTGAACGGTTCTAGGTTCTAGGCAAGCAGTAGAATATTTGCTGTAGTGTTTACCTAAAAAGCATAAGGTTCTTTAAAAACAAAAATGTGTTTTTATGTCTTTTAATTATACATGAAATATTCCCTATGTGAACCACACACCAGAGGTGATTACAGACCTAATAAAAAGTATAAAAAGCTTTATTACATGACATTCACTTGGCAAAACTTTGCAACTTTAAAGCACCTAAAGAGATATATCTGTCACAGCACAATACTTTTTACATATTGATCTATCTGAACAAGTAGTACTATGTGGGCAGAGGGTAAAGGATGGAAGACCATCAGATATTACAATTTGGCCTCCAATCTGACACACATTTGCAACAAGCTTCCAGTGTTCTAATTGTATATAAAAAATAACAAAAACATTTCCTATACATTATTAAGAAATGTTAAGGTCCCCAATTATTTGTACTACATCCCTAATTTATATTATATTGGACATTTCAGGTACAAACAAACTCATCATTTTTTACCTAATTGATCCAAAAAACAAAATCATTAAACATACAATAAACAAATACAATATACAGTAGTGACCAAATGTACATAATTAAAATCTGATGTGTTCCTACCTAGCCTGCCCTCACTATACTTTATATGTTTCAGAGAAGATACTAGGGATAAATTGAATTACCAAATTCTGCTCCCCTCAAAATATGTCCAGAAATGTATATTTCAATGGAATTTCCAGGGCAAAATACAATAATGTTGATGTGCAAGTTTGAAATATCATATATATATAATATATTTAAAAAATAGATATATGAATAGTTGACAAGCTTGTGTCAAAAGGTATGGAGAGTCAGACACTGTCATTGGAAATATTTACCATAGCCAAGAAAATACCATTTAGTTGGAGATGGTCTGTGAATCAGTTTGGAGGCATTTCAGTGGAACTGTTTACATGAGGAGTTTCAGGTTGCATTTTGCTGAAATGCACGCCATGGAGGAAATGCACCTTCCACTGTAGAAATAATTACTCAGAAATGTGCTGCTTATCCCTACACAGCAACACACTGTCACCTATTTTTAGTAAAAGCTAATCCTCTACCAGGGCAAACTATTCAGTAATGATCCTTTATAGATGTTAGCAATATGTGCATGCAATTATTTCATAATAAGCACTATGGTGTTTGTACTTTTGTAGGTAAATCAACGGTCAATGTATTAATTTAAAACATTGTTATTAACATACTATGTTCTGTTCACACTGGCAGCATTAAACTGAATTTAGATTTAAGTTCTATCTTAGCAAGTCTAGGAACACTAAAATTGCACAACTCAGTTTGTTATATGTGCCAATATTAAAACTGAGGCTTCTAGAAATTGTGATATCTTTTACAAGGAAATGGTTAACAACTAGCCAATTAAACTACCCACTGCCTGGGAAAAATATGCTCACTGCTATCTCCTGGTCAATGACCCTGGATCCCATATATCATAGAACCTCAAAACTGAAAAGCTCAAATTTAAGACTTCTGTGCAGGGCAGGGGTGTAGTCTTAAAAGAGATATAGGTGGCATGGTACTAACCATGAAGTGCCAGCCCCACTATACCCCTGCCTATGTGCCATTTAAAGGGGAAGAAACTTCCCCCAGAGTGACATCATGATACCAGAACCCACCCACTCTCCCATCACAGGTCTGAGCTTGCGATGGGAGAGTGGGCAGGTTGTGTTCAGAGAGACAACCCACCCACCGCCCAAGCCTGCAATCCCATTCCCGAAAAAAAAATGAGGGCACCGTGGCCCCACCCTTCCCACCCAACTAGGCCAGATTTATCATTTTGCTCCCCTAGACCAGCTAGCTTTTGCTGCCTCCCCCCTAAAAAAAAAAAAAAAACAGCCATTGACACAGACATACACAATACAAGCTGTTCCACAAGAACAAAAGAGAGTGAAAGGAGAGAGGGAGAGAGGGAGAGGGGTGAGAGGTCAGAAGTGGGGATGGGAGGGAGGAACGAGAGAGGAATAATGGATAGAGAAAGGGAGAGAAATGGAGAGACAGACAGAGAGAAGGGAGAAAGGGAAAGACAAAGAGGTAAGAGAGAGAGGGGAGAGAAGGTTTGGGGAGTGACAAAGGAGATAGAGAGATGGAGGGAGAGGGAAGAGAGAAGAAGGGAAAGGGAGGGAGTTAGTGGGGACAGAGAGGACAGATCAGAAAGAGGGGGCATAAAGGAAAGGAAAGGGAGAGAGAAAGAGCGAAGGGAGCAAGATCTAGTATTATCTGTCCCCCACAAAATATTCTAGGATTGAGATTAGGCAAGGTCTTCTCTACATGTCAATATTGGAATGTGGCACATGATGCCTCCTAGCTGGGTCTAGTGATACTCAAAGCAGGGCAACTTGCACCTTTTTTCGTCCCTTTAACCAACTATTGAAGAACTTTACCCTTTAAGCTTCATCAAAGTCTAAAGTGTAACCGAATTTATTCTTATTATTCAAAGCAGACCTAAACTAAAATTTTAACTTTAGATAAAAAGGTAGACAACCCTTTTATTTAAAGAAAAAATAATATTCTTTTTTTTTTTTTTACTGAAACACCCTTTTTAAAAAAAAAAAAAAAGAGCTAAGCCCCTCCCATTGTGTCTTGATTGCA
This sequence comes from Pyxicephalus adspersus, assembly GCF_032062135.1. NCBI lineage: Eukaryota > Metazoa > Chordata > Amphibia > Anura > Pyxicephalidae > Pyxicephalus > Pyxicephalus adspersus. Next base: position 27,723,150 of record NC_092868.1, on the reverse strand, counting down.
ACATACCTAGGTCACACATCTCGGGAGGCTCCTGGCTGCGCATTGGGCAAAAGGAGCTTTTTCCTACACTGAGGGGAAAGAGATGCCAATCTCACACATGTGCAGAAAGATTGGCACTCTTTTCTTCACTATTACAGCAGGCCGCATCACCCGATCTTGTGCCCGTACCCTGCGCTTTAAGGAACTGCTGCAAAATATTTTTAGTGTGCTGTAGTAAAGTCATTGTTCTTCTTTAAAATATCAATCAAAACAAGAATTGGGCTTTAAAAGCCCATGACACCCTTGAAGATCAAAGTTGTGTACATTTTTTATTCACTATTGACTTCAGTGGCAAAACGCTATAATTTTTGCTAAGTTCTTGGCAAAGAAAGAACTTCCAGTGCTGCCCATACTTTTTCATTCATTCATTTAAAAAGTAACCTGCAAGTAGCCTTTGTTTTGTTCTTGTGTACAGGGCTGAGATGGTTTTTCTATTCTGTATATAAGCAAATGGAATTTCACACAATATTAGAGCTATGATCCCTGGAATTTATTTAGGTCGCAGGCCCTTGCTCCATAAATTACTAGACAATTATCAGCTGTAAAATTCTGTTTCTTCTATTTTTTTATAATGCAATTCAAAGTATACATATTAAATAATAAACATTTCCCATCTAGGCTGCTGACAAATGTGTCTCTTAAGAGTTTTTCAGCTTAACTAGTAAAATGATCCAATACCCCTCTACACTGCCTAAAAGTTTACAGATAGATTTTGCTTTGAAGTATTCTACAGAAATTAAACAATGCTTGTCTATTCTGCCATTTGTATGCCTGTAGGCTCTCCCAAATGCCTGGCTAAGACTACTGAGGGATAGACTTGGAAAGATTTAACTGACTGATCGCTAATATTTTTCCCCATGACAGCCCTAAACCAGCAGCCTAACTACAGTACTTTATACAGACACAAGCATTACATTTCAAATCTTTCTACAATTATTTTGACAGCCAAATCATGCCTGCACAGTCAGCTGCTTTTTTGTAACAGGTACAAGGCACAAGAGAAGCACCAGACCAAATGTTGAGAGGTCATAAGGATTTTATTTCACCATTAAATAACAAAAAGATAAGCTAATAAAAGCTAATAAGATAATAAAATAACCCCCCCCCCCCCCAAGAAAAAATGAATGACCAACATATTAGTCATCTGACTGTCTGTGCAATTTTTTTAGCCCATGGATAGAAAGAAAAGGAATGGAAAGGAAAGGAAAGAAAGAACATTCTAAGACATCTGAAGCTTTTGTTGAATCGTGCATATTTATGTGCATGGATGTAGCATTGAGGCAAGGAACATAAGTAGCTCATTTAAAGACATGTGGGGGGGCAGAAAGTGGAATGGAAAAGCCAATAGGACACCGATATCGGCTCTTTGCAGCTGTTTTTTCTACATTATAGACTTGACATGTTATGGTCTTTACTTGGTCTCTTTGTGGAGGTAGACATGGTGGTAGCCCCAGGGCTTTGCCTCTTCATGTCACACCTGTCCCCTCACTGCGATTAGTTACTAGTTAGACATTATTTAGGTAGCAGCAAGAAGAATAGTGAGAGGCATATAAGTGGCAACACTGCCTATATACTAAACTCAGTAAATATTGACTTACGTTATACTGTTCTTCATTAGATAATATATCCAATAAAAGGATGTATTATGGCCTAATTACTAATACTAAGTATATACTTATTTACTAATTTTATATTAAGCAACATACAATAAAATAAGAATTAGATAGGGAATCTGTAGGCAAAACAATTCTAATCTATACCAAAATACAAACAAACTTTAGAGTTTGTGGTTCTTTAGTCACATTTGGAGACAATGTTCAAGAATACTGGAGGTAGTTGAAGTGCCACTTTGAATCCTATGCACTGTGTGTGACATTATGGACTATTCCATCTGTGTTATTAAAGAGCCAAATATTTCCATGTCACTCTGTTAAAATCCAAAGTACTATGGTCAGTGGCACAATAGCTTATATTTCTAGCATAAATGCACTTTACAAATTACACAATGCCCCTGATTCATCAATGAAATCCGCGCTCGCTGGAAGCGCGAACGTACGCGCGGCCATCGATCGCGGATTACCTCGGTCCGGACTCGAGTATGTTCAAAGTAAAAACAAGTAAAAAAAGAAGCTATTATGCTAAATGGTAAGCAAAGTATCAAATGCAGCAACATAGATTAGGATAACAAACAAAACAACAGCCCCTCCAAAAAGACAAAGACAAAAGGGAAAAGTATCAAGCCATAAACTCTTTATTTGGAGAGCGCAAACTAAGGCCTATGACGAAAAGAACACCACTTGTATTGTGAAGCATGGAGGTGGATCTCTGTTCTGTGAGCTGCACAGGAAACTTAGTGACAAATATTAGCAAGATAAATGTAACATGTAATCAGAAAATATTGAAAGACAACTTGCATTCATCAGTCAGAACTAGCGCATGGGATGCATTTGGATTTTCCAACAAAACAATGATCTAAAACACAAGGCCAAGTTTTAGTGGCTACAGCAGAAAAAAGTGAAGGTGTTGGAGTTATCATCACAATCTTCTGACCTCAGTATCATTAAACTACTTATGGCGATCTCATTCATCCAGTTCATGTAGGACAACGCAATAATGTCGTGGACTTAGAGGCTTTAAGCCAAGAAGAAAGGGCAGCTTTACCGCCTGAGATAATCAAGGGGCCCATCCACAACCATCACAAAAGACTGCATGCCATCAATGACGCTAAAGGGGTCAATTGACAGTATTAGGAACTAAGGATATGCAAACTTTTAAACAGGGACCATCTGGTTGTTTTCCTCATTGCTATGTTTTGTTTAGTGGTTGCACTATTCTGTAATGCCTTATAGTTTATTTTGGGTATCATTAAAGTGAATGAAATGTGTTTTGCCTGATCACTTGTGTTTTCTTTAAATTCTGCCAGTGTATGTAACCTCATGAGCACCACCATTGTTACCTCTTGCTAGAATGCTCACTCTGGGCACATTTTACAGTTTTACCAATCTCTATCCATCTGTAATAAGCCTACACAACAGTAATTTACACTGGTTTACATTTCCTTTTTGATTTCTTTGTTTTACTATTTGGTGCTAAATATAACTTGAGAAAATGTTATTATATCAGTACTATTTATCCTTTTATACATATTAAGCTAATAGCGTTTTCTGTCTATAACTCATTTGTATTTATGCATCAGTACATTCCTTTTTATGAATAATACATATTTTAATATTTAATTATGTGTTACAGGTTTGCAAGAATATAAAGTTTTCAGATAATTTTTAACTCAACCACTGACCACAATTCATATCACTCTTAACAGTGAAGGGACTAAAAAGGTGGTAATTCCTTGCAGATTCTGATAGGTCTCTGACTAGGTTAGCTATGAATCACTTGGGATATTCATGTTAATTGCAAGTAAATTGCTGCTTGTTCTATGGCATTAAACTTAGCCCATGCGCACTAACCAACACACTGGAGCTTCACACGTAGGAAAGATATATTTATCTATTACAATGGTACACCTGGGTGCACTTATCGTAAAATGTGTTATGGGGCTTAGAAGAAAGCACTCGCAGCAGTGAGGCTTTATTTGGCCAAATGAACATTTCAACACTGTGGCCAGATGTTTTTCAAATTGCTTGTCAGTTTATAGTATTTTTATGTAGCAATAAATAAAAAAATGTTTTTTTCTTTTTCTTTTTACACATTTTATGAAATTGATACTCCAGTCTTGAACCCAGTTAAATTAGATCCAGTAAAATAATCTCCCCTTCAGATTTCTGAACTTCTTTCCTGGCACTGTGGAGTCCCATTCTTCTAGCTTTGCAGTCTGTAGTAAGTCTAGGAAAGGTTGCAGGACATTTTTGTAACAGAGATAGTAATAGGTATACTGTTTACTTAAGAAGTACAATATATTATCATAATTGGAAATTCTTTAAGTGATAAACTATTGGCATATCTATTAAGAAACAATGCAGTCAAATGAATATTATTCTGCTGCTGTACATACTTGGTATTTGACCTAACAGCTAAGTAGTATAATTAGTTGTTGGGCCACTTGTTTAAATTACAAGACATATTTCCTGGACAACATAGAATTTGGTATTTTAAGAGATGTGGGAATATTTTTATATTAATTATTATTATTAGTGTTATTTATATATATTATTTGATCATATGATATCATTTCTTCTTCTATTTAAAAACACATGCATCAGGAAGATTCCATAGCTTTGTACTTTTTGGTGTAAGTTAAATATTCTGGTATAAAAAAATGTCCCATTTTAAATAGGTGATTGATCCAAGAAATGAATCAAAATGAAATGAATTTGTTGAGAGAGAATTTACTCCCCATGACAAACGTAAACCTGCAGATGTAATTTTCCTGCTGTTTAGATGAAGCTTACATCGGTGGTGTGGAGTTGTCTATTTACACTGATTTGCACTTGATCTATTCTATTTTTTGTAAGTGATTAAGACATATCAAACATATGATGAAAAACACTTATCTTTAGTAGCTCTCTGTACATTTAAGCTAGTTTACTTACAGAGAATGTTACATTTTGCTCATTCTCAACACAATTACAAATTATTACAGACCTCTCCCCATTAGATAGTACTTACCTTTGCTGTGCTCCACTGCTCTTTTATTCAAGACAGATAAAATATTCAGCATTTTGGCTATAGAGAACGTGTAACATTCTATTCTACTTTTGAGGATGTAGCCTTTGGGCCAAATAATGTCATGGGGGCTATTTTGCCCTGTGTAATGACTGACATAAAATAGGATTCAAGCCTCTAGCAGGCCAATAGGGCATTGGGAAAGCAGAAAGACAAAAGTATCAATGGGTGGGGGGAGGTCGATCAGTAAATGGAGAGATTGGTATTAAACTGTCCTCCCTGTTTACTCTCTAAGCAGCATACAGCAACTGTAGCCAATAAAACAGGAATATGGATGAATTATATAAATAGAATTGCACATTCTCATTGAAATAAATAAATAAAGCAAATTTACCAGGAACAGTTTGCATGACGATAAATTAATCAAACTATATACTATACAAGACTATTAACACAAGGATATATGTGTTACCTTTTTAGCCTTTTTGAATAACATTTTTTCTGCATCCTTTGGATGAACACTAGAGATGAGTGGGAATGCCTCCGGCATTCTCGGGAAAATTTCCTCGAACTTCAGATAGTTTCGCGAAATTTCGGTGAACCAATTACGCGAAACCATCGGAAGATCTAGGGAATTTTAACAAGAGGATTTGCAGGGAATCCCCCTGTTTGCAGTCCCCAGGGCACTAGAGGTTAATTAACCGGGGATATTCTCAATGAATTCTCAATGAATGCGCCTCGGCCGCATTCATTGAGAAAATGTGTGATCCGCAGCACTGGAGGTTAATTACCCTCTAGTGCCGTGGATTGCACACCTAAATAAAAAAATACCCCTTTTAAGAACTCGCTCGCTCATCCCTAATGACCACATTTCTTTTCAGCAATTGCTGAGCTGAGGGTCCTAATATATGTAAAATGTATAGAATTTGTAGGATATCATTTTACCACTACTGGTTGCTGTGTAAGGAAGGGCCAATAGGTACTGCTTCCTTAAAATCAGTGATCCACAGCAATATAAAATCTATAACCTAATAAGAACATGTATGCATGTTAGTCCTGCACAAAAGCAGAAAACATAAAATGCCTAAACTTGCTAATGAAGGAAATCAGGAGCTCCTACTTGGGTGTTTAGGTTGAACTATCCAACTTTTATTTTAAACTTTTTTTTGAATACCTCTTAAAAATTAAATGATATACCTTGTACTTGAAGGTGCCTGGACACTATAGCTGTATATCTACTATGTGTGATCCAATGCCGCTGCCGCTTAGTATTAATCACAGAAGATTTGGAGGGACATTGGAGGGTGAAGTAAATGTGCTGCTCACAGTCCCCCCTTGCTGGGGAGTCTGACATGAGACTGGAAAACCCTGCCTCTACCAAGATGGCCACAAAGAGACCACAGAAAATGCTGATAACAAGAAACTGAACATATGTGTAAAAATGGACAGGTAGAGGGCAAATGACTATTAATCAGCATTTTCTGTGGTCTCTTTGTGGCCATCTTGGTAGAGGCAGGGTTTTCCTGTCTCATGTCAGACTCTCCAAGAAGAGGGAACTGTGAGCACTATATATATAAATATATATATTTGTGTGTATACATATATTATTGTTTATTGTTGTTATTTTGTACATAATATTCTGTTGTTAGGTTTCCTTTAAAGGAAGCTTAATTCAAAAGAACATTTGTAGAATACTTTTGTCAGTACAAAAAAAAACTGTCAGCTGATTTACTACAAGAAAAGCAGGAACATTTATTTTATTTAATTTGCCGCCACTGCAAAAGTCAACTATTTGACTTAAAGTCCTAAACAAAACACCCAAAGAAATTACAGTGATTGTGCATATATTACAAAACAATAGCCCCAAAGATACATTCATTTTGTCATCAGAAGTAATAAAATATTATAATTATTTCCCTGCTCTGAATGCGGAACCAAGAAGTCATCAACTAAAAATATTTCTTCTTCCGCTCTTAGTAGAGAAAATTGGAAGAAATGAACATTAATTGTCTGAAAGAAAACAAGGAGTCTCATATTGAAAATGTCTTACCAGAAACTTAATAAATTTGTTTAATGTTACACTGTAAACTAAGGCACCTGTCTCCTACTGGCCGCTTTATAATGGGACGGCTATATTATACTTTTATTTTTACTTCATCTTTATTGTGCTGTAAATGCTAGAAGTGCACAATTGATTCTCGTGTTTGTAAAGATCTTGCTCTTAATAATTTTAGTAGCTAAAACATTCAGAATTATGTATGGTCGCCTCTCTTTTGTTTTATCTCAGGTGGTGTGATTTGGGTTAGCCTCAGATGATAAAATTTTGTTTTAGAAGTGTTTTAAGAAAGGATCCATAAGACAGTGGACATTTATTTGCTTTAAACTGTCTGTTATTTTAAAGTTTGTTTTAGTCTCCCTAAAATGCACATGCTATAAAGTATACATTATATAGAGTAGCGGTCGCCAACTGGTGGTCCCCGGCTCTGGACGGTGCGCCCCCCCAGCTGGAAGTGGGCACCGACCAGAGCTGCGAACCATGTTTCTCGTAAAGATCACACGCTCATTGCGGTGGGTGGGTTGTGTCCCTGGACAGTCTCCCTAAAATGCACATGCTATAAAGTATACATTATATAGAGTAGCGGTCGCCAACTGGTGGTCCCCGGCTCTGGACGGTGCGCCCCCCCCCAGCTGGAAGTGGGCACCGACCAGAGCTGCGAACCATGTTTCTCGTAAAGATCACACGCTCAGGGCGGTGGGTGGGTTGTGTCCCTGGACAGGTTCTGGCATCATGACGTCAGTATGGGGGACGTTTCTTACCCTGTGAGTGACACATGGCTCCCCGCGCATGGGCAGTTCTGAGCCTGTACGTTTAAATGGTCCGTAGGTCCGAAAAGGTTGGTGACCACTGATATAGAGGGCTTGGGGCAATGGTAGGCTGATAGCTTTCTCCCCAATAAACTGGTCTTAAACTTTGCAAGGGAAAATCAGTTCACAGCTTTTCTATAGATTTTGTTGGTGCATAATAAGATGGCACAATCCAACTACAATACAATATTTTTGTTAGTTTGTTCCACCTGAAAGAAAAGCCCCAATGGATAATCAAAGAGGAGGGGACTCCTTTTTGCCCAGCCTGTGATTACATATTGTGTATCTGTGGAAGAGATGGAAGAGAAGAAGAGGAGGGAGGGAAAGCCAGGCTTTTGAAGGGCAACAAGAGTTAAATTTAAAAACACAAAATTTTATTGTTCCAACAACATAATTTAAAAGATTAAGAGCTGTGTCTCTCTAAATGAATAGGCTAACATATAACCACTAGTTTCGCAAAAAAAAAAGCAATATTGTACTAGGTTAGCAATGGCGGTAAGGTGTCCCACCCAACGCGTTTCGCCCATACGGGGCTTCCTCAGGGGTAAGGGGAGACTTAGTATTATTGCTGGGGCTTTTTACCGCATTAGGAGCCTTGTGATAACGAAATTGCTACTTGTAAGTGATTTGGTAGTGAGAATGATATCAATTTGGACGTACTGCTGGTGTTTCCAGATGTCCGAGTGGAGTGAACGGTGTGATAGAAGCTTGAAATGTTTATTCCAGTATCTTCATATGCACAATGTTTATGACATCTCTGTCTTAGTAGAAGTAAATGACAGTGATTCAGCAGGGAAGATAAAGTGTTTTCTTCTCGTATGGAGTATTTTAGTTGTGGTATGTGGTATGGAGTATTTTAGTTGTGGTATGTGGGTGAGCTGCAGGCAGGTACAATATACATGTACCTGTTTTCATGGCAAATATAAAACATTAGGCTGTACCAAGTGTTAACCTGGAATGGATGATAATATTACATACTCAGGCTTTCTAACAATGGCATTATTGGATACAAATGCATGGGGTATGATACAGGATGTTAAACCTAATAGTTTGAGAAGAATACTTAAATAAAACTAAAATTAAAAAAAAAGATTTTGCTACAATATTCACTATTAATCTACAATTATTAAGTCCAGCAGTCATTTTCTCACAACTAGATGTCCACAATTTTCCATGTTAAATGACAGATTTATGTACTACTGGTATTTAGCTTTTCATAGCATCTTATAAGTAGTATACCAATGTTCTTCTGAAACCTTTTCTGAGCTGCCATGATAACATGACTATGGTGGGACTTTCAGTACAAAAGGAAAAGGTTTAATATTACAACAGTATCATCTTTTATTTAAACAGTGATTTCAAATTCTGTAAGGGTTTACAGTAATATATGCATACATTACTAAAAATGCAGAGCATAGAAGCACTCAAGGGGTATCAGGGCCCTTCTTGGCAGGACTTTCAATCAAATAGGGAACACTGAATGATAAAAGACATTTACAAATTTATGAAGGAAGGACCAGCCATATAAAATCAAAAAATACATTAGCATTTGAAATAGAGTGGGCAACAGAGGACCTGTCATTCAACAGTCATAAATCTCAGGACAAAGATAAAATGCTTAGCACATGTCACCATGAATGTCCATAGAATACATAAATGGCAAGGAAGCATCAAGGTTTTGGGTTCTAAGATGAGTGAGAAAAGATGAGACTGGTAGATAGAAGGAATGGACAGATGAATGGAATTATGTATCATGAAAGACAATGACAATTGGCTAATATAACAGCTGGGTATAGAATCTGATATACTTCCCAGGAGAGGTATGTTTTACGGAATCACTTAGTACCATAAATTAAGTCTTGCAACATTACAATATGATGACAAGGGAAGGTGATGAGAAGATCAGTTGCACATCTGAGAGCTCCCTTTGGAGAATATACAAAGATAGGAATGGGGTGCAAACCTAAATTTTAATTAAGTTGGTAAAGATTACAAGTCTGTCAACAACATTCATGTTGGATAGCAAACTTTTATTCATGCTGCCAGTTTAACAAGCCTATAATTAAAGAATTGCATTACCCAAACTCTGGTAAAAAATATTCCTAAACAGTCATAAAAAATTGCCTTTTTAAAACTTTTTTTAGAAGAAAATTTAACTTTTTGTACTTAAACTAAATTCTGTTGTAAAATTAAAGGTCGACCAATATCGACCTTTAATCTTATATATTTATTTGATATATCTATGCTTTTTTTTTCAGATTTTCTCATTTTGGAATATCTATGTAGATACATTTTTATATATTCACAAGTCTTGGGCCACTTTTTATTTTTTTCAATCCAAAATCATTTCCTATAATATTTTTTACAATATTCCTAAAACATGTGTACTATAAAAAAATATCAGGAATTAAAATGTAAAATATACATATTACTTTGTGACATTTATGTTTTATGTGATTATTTTAATTTAGTTCTCATTAATGTTATTTATTGGAGATTTTCTTAACACTGTTCTAATTTAATGTCTTACCCCTCAAACACTTTGGCATTTAAATGTTTATAAAAGAAAATCATTTGCACCTCATCAATTTGTGTAGATGACTGACAGTTATTTTTTTTACATGCACAATGTATATGTAGATGTGCATATGATTAGTTCTCAAACTCTGCTGTAAATCACATCTTTTGGAGTCCCTTAGCAACTGGGAACCATTCAGCACTGTGCCTGAATATGTAGCCTGAAGCAATGCATGTCTGTTTGATACTATAATTGTCAGATACAATTATATGTTTTTCTAATTTTTGATTATTTGGTTTTTGCCCAAATGTGAAGATATACCTGACCTGGGCATCTACTGTAGGCTTCAATAACTTCTGGTTAAAATAGGGTGAACCATATCGTGCTCCACCCATATTTTTTCAAAATGGTCCCAAAATAGAATAAAACAGCTGGCTTATGCCCAGCCCCCAAGTAATCTGTACATCCAGGCCACCCAATGCTGAGCTCAGGCACTGGTGAGAGAGCAAAGCAAAGGATTTATTCATCGACTGGATTTTTAATATGAGTCTTTATGAGATTGAAAAGAATATTGAAGTAATTGTTACCAGTCATGTTTTGATCTATACTCAACCATGTGTATTGGATTAAGTGATCAGTTATCTAATCGCAATACTAATATTTTAGAATGAAGATACATCTGAACTCCACATTTCAAGACAGCATCAATTAGGAGGATAATAAAGTATTTTTTATATATGGATACATTGCATTAAAGGAATATTCTGATAAATATATATATATATATATATATATATATATATTCTGATATATTTATATATATATATATTTATATATTTTATATATATATATATATATATATATATATATATATATATATGTATATATTAAATTGTACTAATTGAGGGCACTCTAATGTTGGTGTCTTGTGCAGGAATAAAGGCCAAGCAAACCATCGAAATCTATCCCATTCCACTTCACATGGATTTTTGGAAGCATCTGGTCAATACGACCTCTTGATATTGTTGCTAAACAATAATAGGGGAGACGATAAAATATAATAAGCATTATATATTTTTTGTTTTCTGTCTGTAGTAGTAGTGATAGTATGAAAAGACCTCCCTCTGACAGATTGTATGAACATTAGGTGTCATTGCCACCTTCCTCATGTGCCACAATGACTGAAAGCAACTCAATGAACCAAGTGAGAGAAAGGGGGTTTGCATTTTCTGAAATTTGGAATTGCCAGTACTGGAGACATATGTTTGAAAAATGTTCACATTTAACAGCACATTGCTTATCAAAAGAAGAGTTGTGTGTACAGTATGGTAGCATACAAACAAGGCTAACAATAATATATATAATATAAAAAATATATATACGCTTAAAACATTCCAACTCTGTAGATGCATTGACAAAACATGTAAATTAAAAGGATATATTTGACACAAGGAAATAAAATGTCATGTATGTATGTATCTCTAACTACATTCACAAGGACGCATTCCGGCAAGCAAACCGAGCTTCGTGCATAAGATCGTTTCAGGACCTGGTTTTCGCTTCTCAATGGTTTTGTCTTACTTCTGTCCCTTCACAGAATTATTCCCCAAGAAGACCTCTCTATAATAGCATATTTTTAGCTGGACTGAGTGATCAGTAAACACAACAACTACTACTACCACACCCTATGTAGGGTTGGACTCTATCCTGGCAAGTATTCTTCTATAAATAGATTTGAATACAACCCCAATGGATTGAACCTGAATTTATATGTGTCTCAAGCTCCCCTGAGGAAGCCATTATGGCGAAATGCATCGAGAAATAAGGGACCTAAGGACCCCACTTCTAAGGTTACATCCAAACAGGTCCTGTTCAATAATTACAACAGGATCATTGCTTTCCAATATCTTTGTTCTTTAATAACCAGGAGTGCTTTGTTTAGAATTAAAATCCCCCTTTTCTTCACCCAGCATGTCGGTAATGCAATGGGAAAGTAAGGGGGAGGGGGGTTCACATATTGGTGGCTATGCAATGTATTGTGTACTATATGTAATCAGTCTTTTGACTCTTTGACTCTTTTTGCTTCTTTCTGTTCTTTCTCTATTTGGCATAACTTCATTACTAAATTACTGAAGAATGATGTTTTGCCATGTAATGACCAAAATAGGTTGCCAGTGTTTTTGTTGATCTATTTGTAAAATTTTTGGGAATACTGATTTCTATCCATTTTAGGAGGGATCTGCTTCTGGAACCATAGCGCCTGATTTATTAAAACTCCCGAAACTGGAGAAGATAGACTATCATGGGTGAAGCTGACTGATCCAGCAAAACTGGAATGGATCACCCAGGTTCTCCCATGATAGATCTTCTTCAGTCTTGGAGAGCTTTGATAAATCAGGCCCTTATTATTATCCCATCTACTCTCACCTGCTTACTACCTTTCTGTATTTATTATGACAGTCTCCTACATATTACATACATGTTGACACTTATTGACTCTTTGTTTCTATAGGCTTAAACAATGATCATACTGAATAAACAAGTTTTTAAACTGTTCATAAACATACTATGTACTATCTGACTTTTGAACAATTTTCCCAATTACATTGATCGTTTTGAATTTCAAGGTCTGTTGATCCTATTTGATAAAGAATCCTTGTACCTAACAATGTAAAATCTGACAAGATTTACTTTCAGGGGTGATGGAGTTGTAATGTTGCTTTTTATGTTTCTTTTCTATACTTCAAATGTTAAGAAAACAATCTGAGTTTGCAGATATCTGTACGCAAAATCAACCAGAAATCTTTTCTGGCATTTTTATACTAATTACATTTTTGTTAGGCGACCTGGTAAGACCACATACTGTTCCATGATGCAATTTGCTCAAAAAAACAAAAACCTTCTATAAATGCTTCTGGGCAGTCACAACAATCATATAGTCTCAGATCATTAAGTCTTGTCATATTATATGAAAAACATTAAAAACCATAACGTTCTCCACTGCACCAATGTAGCAGAGATTGAATAGATATCCTTGTAATTGGATTTAAATTATCTGGTTTCCCACTCCAAGGGAAGAAAAACATCCTTTAAATGAAAGCATTACATCATTACAATCAGGAACAAAAAAGAATCATATGAATAGAAGCAAGTGTATACCCATAAAGCACAAACAAGTACTCTACTTTAACCAGAACAAATTTTTAGTATATATGTTTTGTGGCCCGCACTGTAGTTATAATTGGCCCGGGAGAAAATACTAGAAAATGTCTACTAGAGCTGGCCTGTCGGTAGACAGTGCATGCTAAACAATTAAATATCATGGTTGGCCCGTGATTTTGTCCAAGGTTTTCTTTTTGGCCCACTGTGTTTGTGTTTGACACCCCTGCTCTAAAAAGTTATTAAAGGAATAAAGCAATGAGCTTACTGTGAGCTGTGGCTAGAGTAATTTTAGCAGGGGTTTAAGCGTTCCTCCATGTTGAAAAGGTTGAAAAGTGTTGGCCTATAGTATGTCCCTTTTTTGACATCCTGGATTATGTTTGAATTAGAAAAAAGGTTAATTTGCAGAAACAATTCAAATAAAAACCGATAACATTGAATATCTAATCTGAATAAACATTTTTAGATATTACCTATTGATTTGTATGACTTTATTTATTGACTTGGTTTGACATGAAAAAATTATATGAAAATGCCTAGGGAATCTGAAAAATTGAATAACGCTCACGCTGTATTAAGGAACAACAGGAATACCCAACATATCATTATTTGTTATTGCCACAAATGTGTTGGATGCTTGATTATAACATATTTATATTTTTTGAATATAAAACAGAGAATGTTGTAGATCAGAAAGCCCATTATACATCCTTTTCCACTATAATATTGAGGTATAACTCTAATTTCAGTCGTCATTGTGCCTCATTCATTACTCCCTTCTCAAAAGTTATATGGCAGTAGAACAAGAGAATTAAACAAGCTGTGAGCCAGACTAGCCAGTTGGAACCCTATGTAAAATCTGTTATACTATAAACAATCCAAATGTCTGTGGCAGCACCCTAGAACTTCATTTTCACTCTCAGCAAATGATTATTGCCTCCTGTAGCTGCATCTGTACTTCTACCAGTAAATTGCACTCAGCAACAAAATAAGATGAAATGTGATCAGTCATACGAGTACTGCAATGCAAGCTGTGAACAGGAGATTCACTCTTCTCCTGGATCTACATTTGTCGTTTGATGATTTGCTTTTAGAACCTTACTATTTGATCCCACGAGCAGGCAGCTTCTGAACAATTTCAGATGAAGTCATCAAATACAGGAGATTGGAAGGCGCTCTGTGCACTTCCCTTCATTAAAATAGATATTCCTATTAAGGTAGATATAACATTTTAGGAATTAAGTTATAATTAAACTGTCTAACAGCTCACTATTGTTTTGCAAGTTCCATTGTCTTAAGTGTGCAATGCTATTCTATATCTATTGTTATTTCCATAAAAGATAGAAGTGACTGGACACAGACGTGCAAAATCTTGAAACTGACTATAGCCTTTCCTTATGCAGTTTGTCAGGTTTCCTTGGAAAAAGCTTTCTATTCGCTGGCACTATGGCTTCTGTGTGCCCCCCCTGGTATGGTGAGGGGACCATAACTGGCCTTTTTAATACTACTGACTATAGATCATGTCGCCCAAAGACCAAAAGAACAAATTTTGGGGAAAAAAAATATGTTGAATGTATGCTAGTCCTTATCCCAGACCTCATCCCTAATGACAAATATTTCAACAGGCTGTTAAATGAGAGGGTATGCCTCGAATAATTACCTAATCATTTGAAGTGTTGTAAAAAGAGAAATATGTGTCCCCTTATCCAACTAAACATGCAATACCCATGGAAAGTGTCTCATTACAGATGAAAAATAAACTGATGGCAGCACTAAGAACAGTGCCAGGGGTGTATGAAACTTCACCTCCAGCTGTGTGCAAATTTGTCAGCCAAAGACACATTATATAGTTTGGGATTCCTAGGTACATAACACAAGTGCTGTCATCATGATTGCCACCGTTAGAATTTTTTGACAATTTTAAATATTATCACCAGCTGCAGATTGAAATGAAGTTGGAAATGGAGGTTACAATATGAACTGCACAACCATTAAAAAGGTTATATATATTTTTAATGAAAAAGCAGTTTTTTCTTTATGTTATAAAGTAAACCTCAGTACAAAAAGTAGATTTGGTATGTAAGCAATAACTTAAAAACAATCAATGCATATCCTGGTATGTGAATATCTCAAGGCACTCCTGTGTTATTAGAAAAATAGCTAGTTTATTAAGATAGTTTTATTACTGACTACTGGGCATTTGGTGATACTGGGGCACTAGGGGAACTTTAAATAAACCTGTTATATGCCAAACCAATGAAAAGGTAAAGCCAAACTAAAATTTAAAAATAAAAAATTGTGAGCAGGCAGATTGTTTATTGCAGACGTAACAGGCAATATCTCTTCTGCAATAAAATAAACTTACCTGCTTGTTCACAATTTTTTAACTACACTCCTAGCTCTGCTGGTATTATCTTCATATGGTTGTCTCCCGGATTTAGGGATTTTCGGCCACCTTGATTGTACAGGCCAGAATGATGCACATGGGAGTTCAAACATTTCCAACAAACAACTGGGCCATAATCACTATAAAGAAATATGCAGGCAGGTAAGTTTGTTTTTTTTGCAGAAGAGACATTACTGTCTCTTCTGCAATAAAGAACCCGTCAGATGGCAATTTTTTTTAATGTTCTGCTTAAGTTATTAAAATTTACAAGGACTTGTGTGCATTTAAAGGAAAATGCAATTGTTGTTAAATTTTTTATTTATTTTTCATTTTAATGGTTACAATTTTATCATTTTTAATTACATTTAATTACAATTTTAATTACATACAGAACTTTTTGATTTCTTTGTATGTATGGATTACTTGGGTTGTTGCCGGCATCTGATGTAATTTTTATGTCAATGGCCCCATTGGAAATACTTTTTTCCCCAACTTTATCATAGGATTCCTAGAACATTAAGGTTTAACAAAAGAGACTACAGAACAAATGCTGCAAGCTGGGCTTGCTCTGTCCAACTAAACCATCTGATAAAAAAGAGTCACTGTGATTTGTCATTTGGATATCCCCTTGCATTGGTCCATTGCTGTGCTTCTTTATTGACCAGTAGTGACATGCAAAGGGGTTTGGCCTATGCTAAATTTAGGAAAGTCTTAACAATCTTGTTTTCTAGGTAAAACATATCCTATATCCAAAAAGAAAAACTTTTTCTTTTAAAAGAAACACTCAATGATTGTTGTAGAAGAAACTAGCTTAGTCTGGTTTTAATCCCTGGAATTGGAAAACCTCTAGGACTAAAACGTTCAAGCTACGGATTGGTGGAGAAGTAAATAAAAGTTAGTGTATTATCTACAACACTCACCTGCTCTGCCCAAAAGTTCAGAGTTTTCTGATTCTTAGTGGCTGTGTTCATAATTGGTATGCATTAATATTTTACATGATATCACTATACAAAGTATTTAAAGGCTTAGATGGCCGCACAGTGACTTATCTATTGTCTTGTCTGCTCCGTAACTCATGGGAGCTTTCAGCACTGCATCTTTTTTAGAAGATAAAGGCATTAAATTGTTATTGATTAGGACATTAGACATAAATGGTTTCTGTAGATAGAAAGCGATCTTACTCTGCGAGTCTGCCATCCATCAATTGGTGCTATCCATCTCTTTGCACGATCATGTCTCATCCTCTCATGGCAAAAATCTGAAATCTATACCAGGCATTCTAGCCACCTTTTTGCTTTATAATTAGGTATTGTGTTTTGCTGGCTTCCCCAGTGTTATGTACACAACAACAGCTGCTCTGAAAATTTTAAATGGGAAGTTATCTTATCAATGTAGCTGATTGTAATAAATAATTGCCATATTAAAAACATTCGCAAATGAGAATGATTAGCAAACTGCCTTTAGATACCAAGTTTAGAACAGAAAATAAACTTTCTGTTTTACTAGTCAAAAATATATATTATTATCATATATTATTTATTGAATACAATATATTATTTAAAGCAGATGAGTAAGTAAAATCACGTAATAATTGGAAAAGAATCCAGTTTAGGAACTGCTGACTATAAGATTCTAAGATTCTAAGATTTTTTCAGCTGCGTTGTTGCATCTCAGTGCTGCTGGTATTCAATTAAATGGTAATCGAGGATTTTATACAATGAATTTAATCATGTACACTTCATCAATCATCAAACCAACATCATTTAATGAATTTAATATAATAAAATAAATTATAAAGTATAAAATCTTTGATTACTGTTTCGCTCACTATAGTACTGCCTTGTGCTGTGGGTGGATCTGGGAGTCTGCTTTCATTGCCCTGTTTTTATAATCAGCTCATAGAAATCTTGAGGAGACTGTTAAGATAAGATATAAAATCAATTTGTAACGTAAGTAAAAATTATGATTTAATATATTAATGTTGTTAATTAATATTGATGGTTCATAATATATATATCATGTTTTTGTATTGTATCTTGATCTCAATTAATTTGCTGAGGAAGCAGCTTTTGTCTGTGAAACACGTCAAGGAAGAATTGATATTTGAGCTGGATTACTTAGGAGTTTTTAATGTATTATTTGTTGTTCGTTATTTTGGAATCACTATAATAAAATATATATGTTTTAATAAATTTGTGATGATTTTAGCTGCCTTAAAATTTCTTATTAGATGTGGTTTGGTCTCTTGTTACATTCAGAATAAATTAAATGTATAGAGTGGGCCCGATTTAATAAAGCTCTCCAAGGCTGGGGAGGATACACTTTCATCAGTGAAGCTGGGTGATCCAGCAAACCTGGAATGGATTTCTTAAAAATGTGTATGTTCTGAATCCTGGACCAGATCTATTCCAGTTTTCTGGATCACCCAGCTTCACTGATGAAAGTGTATCTTTTCTAGCCTTGGAGAGTTTTAATAAATCAGGCCCAGTATGAGATTTTAGTGATCAGGTTTACAGGTCTACAGTTTGCTGGTAGGCCTGAAAGGGAATAAGTCAAGTATGGAGAACAGCTTCAGACATATTAGGAGAAGGTAAAATTGCTAGAAAAAGGCAAGGTTCCATATTGCTATAAAGATGATGCTTGAGTGGTAAAGCTAATCAACATTAAAAAAAATTAGGTAAGTGTAAAATCGTCAACATCTCCATATAAAGTAAAACCTTCTCTGTACTCATCATCTCTTTTATATTCTATATGGAGGGGATTGTTGCAATAGAAATATGTTTTACATGAGAAGTATTACAGTAAATGTAAACTTTTAAAAATATTCATATGTAGTATGTTGCCATAAAGCAAAAAGTGAGGCTATAATTACATGAAAATTCCAATTTTTTAATAAAGTAAGAAAAACATTGCTCATACATTCATCTTTTATCTAAATATTTCCTTTTTCCTGCTGCTAGATCTCCTCAGTCATATGGTCAACATAACTTTTTTTTGAACCCCAGGTCATCCTGGACCAAACCAGACTATATGGACAATGAAATTGTAGCAGCACAGTGATGATCTCATTACACTGCCATTCTACTTTCTACTTTTTTTTTAACATAATATTTGTCAACTCACAAACTAATTGACTCTTTGTGCTGCTTTTTCAGCGCTACTGTATAGGGGCTGCAAAAGGTCAAGTTCAGGTACTCATCATACCTAAATTTAAAAAGTGCTTTTGATTATGTAATAATGATAATAGAGCTGCATTGATTTGTGTCCTTTCATCTATCTAGAATTTAGCTTTTACAAGTGAAATTGCCATGTCTGCTTTTTCTCTACATTCCTCATTAGTGTTCAAAGAATTTTGAAATCTTGCCTGTTTCTCATCAGTGATTTTCATGAGAATTCTCTATGCAGGCAGCCACAGTACCAAACTTCCCGAGAACACTGGTGTTAAAGTATAGGTAACATCAGCATGTTGTCCCATAGTATAGACTTATTGTGCAGACTTTACATGCAGGATTGATAATACTGCCTTCCTTTTAAATCAAGGTATGTTAGTGCTGTCGTCCCATTTAAGTAAGTTATAGGTTCAGTCTCTGTTTTTTAGCAGGATTTCCAGGTTTCGTTACTACTAATAGTAGTCTGACAAACAAATAATAGGTAACAATGTGCAAGCCCTGCCTAGTTTTTAACAAAACATACAACATGGGCATTTTCCAGGATTATTTAAAGCCAAATGATTGTGTGAACCCAGTCTCATTACCAATGGTCTTTAATTCTTTCATCAATACGTCTTCTGGAGCATCTACTCACATGCAAACTATAATAAAAGGAACAGCATTCAGCCAAATTAGGGGATTTACTAATGTAAGTTTAAATCAAAATCTTACTGGTGATCTAAAGCAAAGGAAATGAAACATATGCTCATTGTTCAATATCAGTGGAAAAATGTGTACAAACATTTGCCTGTTCTTAAATGGAAGACTTTCTACAGGTGGTCATCATACCCTGGTGTAAAATTGATTATGTATCTGTTACATTTTATATTACATGGATGAGGCTTGGTATTATTAACACAGCATCTGCTATATAAAATGTTTATAGTCCATTCTTCATTTGTCACAAATCTTAGTCTGGCATATGCTGTACATTTTCATTTATTACTATGCATACCATATGCTTAGTTAGAAACCAGCAGGTCATACATTTATGCATTAAAACATTATTCAAAAGGAGACGCCGAAAAATTATGAATCTACCTTTTGTAGTGTAGCTATTTTCACGTCCTAAAACCTAAAGATAAGAAATCTTACAAATGGCTCAGTCCATTTAAAAGAGGAATTCCAGATTAAGACAGATGGTGACAAGTTCAACCACCCAACAGTTTTTTGGGAAATTTGATGGCAAAATCTTTGCCCTTTAGCACCCATTTTGCTCGTCTGGGGGCAACAACTTTTAAAGCAGAACTAGACCTTCCGAATGAAAAATATCAATCAGACAGGTCCTTTATTGCGGAGGGAACAGGTGATGCCCCTTCAACAATAAAATAAACTTTTTGAAATTTTTTATTTACACACACCTGTCATCGCTTCATTGTGGGCGCCACCATCTTCATTGAGTTCTCTGCCAATTGAGACTTTTAGCCGTCTAAAGACGTGCTGACCTCACTGTGTTAATACCAATGGTCTCCTAGACAAACAGAGAGGGTAAGTTTCTCATGTGGAGACTTATGGAACAGTACTAACCTAATAAAGATGCTAAAACACTCTCTACTCCATCCATATCTAATGTGGTGACACATTTTAGGGCAATATACGTTCCCGCATTACAACTTTCTTATTTATTAAGGTTCATCTACATACTGGTAATTAAAGAAATGCTAAGAATTACAGATGGTCTAAACAAACTCAATATGTTAAAAAATAATCAAATACAATCAACAGTAATATCTTGTTTATAAAAAGAAGTACAAGTCTTATGACCTGGCACTGAATATTGCATAAAATAATGCCCACATGGCATAACAGAAATAGTCAGCTCCTAAAGAACTATTTGTAAATCGAATTTATTTTAATTTTACAGCTTTGATAGCTATTTAATTAAACATACGGTCATTTAAATTGTAAAGAAAACCATATGGGTCTGCTAATGCACTTTGTAGAAGTAAGTTAATGATTGACTCTCAACTTACTGACGGAACTAGTTAAGTATTTACAGTATCTGTTATAAGTACATCTAATGACATTTTTTCTTTGATGACTTTGAATCACTGTCAGGTTTTTACTGCAGTCCATATTAGAGATTTTCATATATTTTATTTGTCCTAGTAGCCATTGTCATTAGGACTGAAAGTAAAGAAAATCATACATTTTTATTGTCACCACAAGAGCAATAGAGAGAAAATCTTCTAATTTGATCAGCCTTTCTGGTGATCAGTACCTAAGAGGGTTCTTTCCCCACTTTGGAAGATTTCCCTTCAAATCCTAATAATCTAATAATCTATCTATAAGTATGGTCCTAGCTTTTGTGGGTCTACCCACTTCTTGGTCCAAGCAGAAGAGGAGAACTCATCATCATCCCCCCCTCTAATTCCAAATCCCCCCCTGACATATATCTAACTGTTAACAACACTGTTATTCGGCCCTCCCCTCAGGCACGTTGTCTTGGTGTCACCTTTGACTCGGCCCTCTCATTTACCCCCCATATTCAGAACATTTCCAGGTCCTGTCACTTTCACCTACGCAACATCTCCAAAATCCGCCCCTACCTGTCCCCTGAGACCACCAAACTCCTTGTACATGCTCTTATCTCTCGTCTGGACTACTGTAACATCCTTCTCGCTGGTATTCCACTAACCCGACTTTCTCCTCTACAATCTATCATGAATGCTGCAGCCAGACTCATCCATCCTTCCTTCCGCTCCTCTTCCGCTGCATCTCTTTGTAGTTCTCTACATTGGCTTCCATTTCACCTTAGAATCATATTTAAGCTCCTGTGCTTTGCCTTCAAATTCCTACACAGTTATTGTCCCACTTACATTTCTGACATGGTTAAAAAATACTCCCCCTGCCGCTCTCTCCGCTCCTCCAATGACCTACTAATGACTTCCTCACTCTTAACCTCATCACACGCACGGTTACAAGATTTCTCTAGAGCTGCTCCAACTCTCTGGAATGGTCTTCCTCGTCCTATTCGGCTTGCTCCTACTTTCTGCTCATTTAAAAGAGCCCTCAAAACCCATTTTTTCAAACTTGCCTACCTGTCTTCTTCTGTCAATTGAAACCACCACTACTTCCCACCACTACATATCTCCCATCCCATTGTGTGTGAAATTCCCCCACCTACTAGATTGTAAGCTCTTCGGGGCAGGGTCCTCTCCACCTGTATCACTGTCTGTATTAGTCTGTCATTTGCAATCCCTATTTAATGTACAGCGCTGCATAATATGTTGGCGCTATATAAATCCTGTTTATTAATAATAATAATAATAATAATAATAAAAGGGGATTGATCCAAAAATGCCTGTCCTGAAATTATAAATGTTTGTGCAAATAAAAGACAATGAATTACAAATAATACATAACTGTTGTTGTTTCAAGAACACTTATATACCTACCATCACCTTAAGCATAAATCTAACCCAGAAGTGACAGCATAGAAGTTTCTTGCCCTGGCCATTTATTTCATGACAAATTCCATTAAGGCCTCTCTTTTTCTGGAAGAAGGTAACATTCTCAGTGCATTATTTGGAAAACCTTCACACCAAAGTGCTATTTATTTTCTTCATATGTCCCAGGGAGCTGTCATAGATTGCACATTTGTGTGAATAGCCACCTCTGTAATAACAGCCTGGACTGGGTTAGGCTCTTCAGTAGTCATACCACCATCAACCTGTCCATTCATATTTCAATTGCTGTCATATATATTGTGAATTCTGTTCTTTGCAGATTAATATCCTCTCCCTTCAGTTTATGATAGCCCTTTTTTATCTTCATAATCTTCCTTTCAAGTTTTCAGATGCCATTTTTTGAAATATAAAATATTTTTGCTGTTTTTTACAATCTGTATTGTTATAGATGTAAGAAAACAAAACAGATTTTTAATCTATCATATGGCTGTCCAAAGGAAGTTCAAACAGTACTGGTTCATATCTCTAATAACAGTTTTGACTGGCACTGTCGGGAGCTTTGACAGAAGCAGACAGAACAGATCTAGAATAAACTGTCCCTGGGTGACAGCACAGAAACATGAAACCTTTGTGGGTATGTTAATTAAAAAACTGAACCATGGGATGAATTTGACTTTATGTCTTCATAACTGGCTTTGAAGTGTCCCATGAATACTTCAAGTTTTTTTCCAAAAATACAGTGGCTGTTCACATATCTGTTTTTATCATTCAGATCTGACTCTTACATGTACCCCTATAACAGATCACGGATTGTGTGAATAACCGAAAAAATCATCAATTACTGAATTTTTACTGTCACCTCAAACAGGATGTCTTCACATTTCGAGTTACTCGGAGAGCTCTCTGCTTGTTCTCCTATAACACATTGCTGTAAATTGCTGCGGTTCAATGTTTCTAGGAAGTTGATGGATAAAGACAAATTCTGGGCCATCTTAGTCCTTCATCAGCAACTGTAAGCCCTACAACTAATTTCCACTTGCTGTGAACTGCATATCAAGGTGGTTGCATTCATACCAATGGAAGCCGCTGGCCATTAAAAATTTGCCAGAAGCGGGAGGTTGTGGTCAGCAACCTTGCTCACAATTCACCGCAACCACACTGTGATTGGCACTGCTTACACAAAGTAGTTCATAACTGATTAGGAGCGGTCGGGAGAACAGATGAGCCTGTGGCAGACCGCTGCAGTCAACAGCAAATTAGCCTTAAATTTTTTAAACTAGTAAGCTAATTTACCAAAATTTTTGGAAATATTAACCTAAATCATTGTGTAAATATTCACTTCATGACATGACTTGCAAAAAATGTATCCAAAAGCCCGTTAATTGGTACTGTTGGCCATTAGCACTTCTTTTAAAAGAAAATTCCAAAATCTGACCACCCTTTACATTGTTAGCGACACACCTATTTCCTGTTAAGTGTAAGTGTTTATCTAGTGGTGACCTACATAAAAGTCACCGCTAGATATCAAATAGACAAATAGTTGTAATGATGCTGTTTAAAGTATATTGAAATTGTTTTACTTTTTCATTTGTAGGTCCTGCATTTTGGGGTCTGGTTAACTCCGCATGGAATTTATGTACAATTGGCAAACGGCAATCTCCAATAAATATAAACACCAGCCAAATCATCTTTGATCCATTCCTGCCTCCGCTAAGATTGACCATGGAAGGAAAAAAGGTATATAAACGGCCTGGAGAAAATAATATATATTTTGTACATTTGTTGAAGATGTGTTTCCTATCAATGATGCAGTAGGGTACACAGTAAAGCAGAAAAAAATGCAATTTGCATTCAAAGTTTGAGTAATACCTAATATGTGTAGGTTCACATACAGTGATGCAATTGTGTACATTTTGTTAATAGTAATAGTTATTTTTTTTAAAAAGCTACAAAAATCTTATATAACATAAACTTCAATAAATACCAGCTTGATTATATAAGGAAATGGTAGTTTTTTTATGTGTTTTACAGTGCCTGGAATAATATAACATAGCTTACAGCTATAAGGCGCACATACATTGTGCAAAAGAGGACTCAAACAGATAAATATTTTTTAGCATGTTATGGAATTCTAATTTATACTACAAATTCAGTATGTATTTATCTATACATACGGTACAGATAAGAATATGAGAATAATCTTATGCTGAGTTTCCAGAGGACTGTAGGAAAGCACACCTGTAACTCACACCTCTCCTATGTAACTCACACCTGGGCTACTGATATTCCCTCGTTCATAATTCTATAATAAAGTGGCTATATTTAGTTCTTCTGTGCCCCTACAAACCCCATCATTGGTGATGTGAAGTAGGTGTTTAGTGGCATCGTACACTGGATGTAAATGAAAGTAATGTGACATGATAATTAGATGACTGGATATGCAAAGGAAACTCCTAATGTATGCTAAGTAAATTCATGTCATACCATTTTATCAATATAAGCCTATGCCAACAAATGTTTTCTTTAACATTTAGTATATATTCAAATTTCTTCAGACCTGCAGTAAAAAAAGTCATTACCACTCCTAGATACCTACTATGCATAGCAAGGGTCCCAGGGTCCAAAAATGCCTGTGTTTGGCAGACAGTTGGAAACACTATTACAGACTATTTGCAATCACCTGAACAAGCCCTTTTAGGCATCTTTTAGTACTTCCTATTCAAGTCTATAGAGGTGGCAAACCGCCCTGGACACTGCATTAAGCAAGTATTTTCAAGCAGTAAACCATCTCAAAACCTCTTGAAAAAACTCAGGTCTGAATGAGCCCCTATGTAATGTTTCTCTTAACTAAAGGTTTATCCAGTATGAATTGCATACTGAGAGCTCTATATTATGAGATGATCTAATGTTTAACATTAGCCATGTATAAAAATAGTTATGACAATAGTCATTCACAATCTGTTGTACTGCTGGTGTGAGAGAAATAAGTTAGGTTTTTCACTACTAAAACCTGTGAACCAGCACATGTCATGCTTTTTTATCTTGTGCTGTCTTCTTTCATGGAGTTATGGCATGAAATTCCACTAGAACCTTGAAATTCTATATAGTACATATAGCTGCCAGTTAAAAATATAGTGAACCAACATTCATACAGTATAAAATCCCAGTTATTTTTTCAGACTAATTTAGAACATTGACCACTGGGATCTCATTGATTACCACACACACAGATTTTATTCATGCCTTAAATTTACCTTCCTGTTGTACAATATAAAACCATGTTTTGTACATATGTACATATTGCAATCCTAATGGAACCTCACATTTCCATAATGTGATATATATTGTATTTGAGCCTATTTTCTGTAATATCCAGATTTCTTCTATCCAATATCAGCATTTTTCCTATTCTAGTGTCAGATAATATACTTATTGGGAACATATGCATTGTTAGTAGCTGTGATATAATGTTTAACATGACGACTGCAAAAGCATCTTTCAGATCCAATATAAATGTAACACTTTGTGTTTAAAAATCCTCATTCATCCTTGCTAGCTACATGGTAGGGCCATTATTGAACACTAAAGGTCACTCAATAGAACAGTTTTACTACTGGGCTAATGTCTTTCAATGATTGTAAAAGTAGTCAATAGAATTGATGTTCCTGTGCAGGGTACAATAATTGGAAATTGCAATCAATAGGTACAATCCTACAGCCCACGTTGTAATTTGTCAGGTTTTCACCTTTGAAGAGTCTCCGCTTAATTCCTGGGTGGGAATTTTAGGAAGCTCGCTAACACGGATCATCAATAAACATTTGTTATCTGGCAGACACTAATATCTAAATAATAACCTGATAATCCTTATTGCTATAGCAGCTTTTTTGAGGAAACACAACACAAACACACACAGTTTGCAAAAATATAGACTTAATTAGACAAAGTAAAAAGGCTTTTGTCTTAAAGCTAAACTTCACCCTATTCTAGCAGAATTGTTCACACTCCTATGCTGTCAATACTTCTGATTTCACTGCACACTATGAGCTTCTCACAATGGGGCTGATGTACCACAGGCAGCAATGATCCTCAAACATACGCAAAACCCATCCAGGCATTTAGGAAAGCATGACTGCTGATAATACAAACACAAATGAGTAAACTAAGCCAGTATTTATCACTTGAACCGGAAGTTTTTGTCTACATGCGCACATACGGGAGCTCAGGACATGTAGAGCTTACTGGTAAAATGTTGCCACTATTACAAATTTATAGGAACAGTGCTCATACAAATACTAACTAAGAGCAATGTACTGCATATGTCTGTACAATGCATCAAAGCTGGCTAAACATGTACAAAACCTAAGTTTAAAAAGTTAGATATTTTATCAGGACAATAAAGGATTAGCTGTACACCACTAGCTGCAAATAAATAAATCAACTGTAGGCTCACACAAGCGCTCATCATTTTGCTGCTGAACTTGCACACATTTTCTTTGTAAATCAGCCCCAATGTGCATTAGAAGCTGGAATCAGACAGACAGTAACCTCATTTCCTGGCTGGGGAATGTTCAGCTTAAGCCAGTCCTCTGTCTTACTTTCCCCACTTTACCCTTTTTCATTCACTAAATTTCACACCAACCCCTCCATAATGATACTCACTGATCAAGGCCAGTAATGATTTATCAGCTTGTTACTGGGGGGGGGGGGGGACAGAGAAAGTATAAGCAGAATAAAGCGGAACTAAACTGAAAAAAAATGACCTTGATGGTGCTGATCTTTCCCACGATCCAGTCTTGCGTCATCCTGGAATTCCTCTTCAACCAGGCGCTGAAGAAGCAGCCATCTTCTTTCTATTCTTCTTCTTGTCACGTCACCCGATTTCGCAAAGTGCAGGTGCAAGATCAGGTGAGGTAGCCACTGTAAAGGGGGAAAAAAAAGAGAGCTAATCCCCCTGCACTTGCGTGAGATCGACATCTCTTTCCCTGAATAGAAAAAATGCCCCTTCTGCGCACATGCGCGATTAGGCCGGAAGGAGCACCCAGAGCCTCCCGGGATACCTACATCACACATCCCAGGTCTAGGCAATCAAGACTGAAAGGAGAGGTGCTGCACTTAAAAAAATGAAAAATAATTAACATTTTTTCTTTACATATAAGGGTTGTCTACCCCTTTATGTAAATGAAACTGTTGAGTTTAGTTACGCTTTTAATGCAAGTATATATTACATAAAGTTATTTTACCCTTACTCCACAGGGATTTTGGTTCATATTGACAAGATAGCATCACATAGTTGCTGAAAATTTGTCAGCCGCACATACATACAAATCTCCAGCTCCCCTACATCCCGAAGGTGCTCTCTTAGATTAAGATGTGGTGACTGTGGAGGTCATTAGAGTACAGTGAACTCATTTTAATGTTCAAGAAACCAGTTTGAGCTTATTTGAGCTTTGTAGCATGACATGTTATCCTACTGAAAGTAGCCATCAGAAGATGGGTTCACTGTGGTCATAAAGGGATGGGCATAATATTAACGTGGGTTGTGCCAAGAACATATCCCCCACATCATTACACCACCCCAACCAGCCTGAACCATTGATAAAAGGAAGGATAAATCCATACTTTCATGTTGTTCACACTAAATTCTAAATGTTGTAGCAGAAATCGAAACTTTGTCCAATTTTGGAGAGCCCATGGAAAATGAAGCCACTGGTGCCTCTTTTTATTTGACAGGAGTTGCTCTTGGTGTGTCTTGCTTTTTTAGCCCATCTGCTTCAAGGTTTGATGTGTTGTACATTCAAAGGTGCTCTTCTGCATATCTTAGATGTCATGCAAGTTATTATTTGTGTTACTGTTTCCTTTTTATAAGCTCAAATCCGTGGTCATTCTCCTCTGACTTCTGGCATCAACATTGCATTTTCACCTAGTGAACTGCCTCTCGCTGGATTTTGTTTTCCGTTTTTTAAACCATTCTTTGTAAACTCTAGAGATGGCTATGCATGAAAATCCCAGCATATCAGCTGTTTCTAAAGTGTTCAGACCGGCCTGCTTAGCACCAACAACCACGCTACATTTAATGTTAAATAAATTGCCTTTCTTCTCCATTCTGATAATCAACTAGAACTTTAGCAGGTCTTCTTGACAATGTAAAAAATGAGTTGCTACCATGTGAAAAAAAATTGTTATAACATGCAGTTGAACCTTTACCAAGTGTACTTGTGAGTGGCCAGTGAGTAAAGTTATATAGAGTGTTATATAGGTATATATTTATACCTAATTATAAATGTAAAAAAAAGGTTTTTAATGCAGTGTAAGTACCTGAATTGGACTTGGTATCATAATCCTTTATACAGCATCACACAGACACATGGGGAAAGAATGGCAGCCCTAGAAGCTATGTACATATTAGCTAATAAGGAACCTAATGTAGGTGGAGGGAGTAAAGAAAAGTATACAAGGGAGTAAAATTCAGCTGCTGTTTAACTATCCAATCACAGAGAGATTATATAGTTTTCATTTTTTAAATTCTGCTATGTATGTTATCTGTGTGTTAAACTGTTTGCCTGGTGTTCAACCCGACTTTCATGCTAGGGGTATCTGCACCGTGTATGAACACATAAAAAGACAACACGTATTTCTACACCCATAAACAAATTATTGTCTTCATTCATCATCAGATTATGTGGATACAAGCTTGTATTATCTTATTTATTTCTGAATATTTTCTTCTAGGTTAGTGGAACCATGATTAACACAGGGCGACATGTTATATTTCGCCTGGATAAGCAGAATCCAGTTAATATCTCAGGTGGTCCCCTGTTGTATAACCATCGCCTTGAAGAGATCATGCTGCACTTTGGCAGTGAAAACGGGATCGGCTCAGAACATTTTATGAACAAGGAATCAGCAGCTGGAGAGGTGAGTACAAAAGAATGGCCATAAAATCTGCATGATCTACTAACATAACAATTACCACCCCACAGCTTCTATAATGGAAAGTAATAAAATAAGGCAGCAATGCATGAACAAATCAATTTGAGACATTTCTGTATCCCAGTAATGTTTGTCACACAGAGAATCATTACTGGATTACTTTACTGTTATACACAAAAGTAAACTATTAGTGATTATGTGAAATTACAAAAAGGAATCAAAATACTAATAAAAGGCTGACAGGCAGATAAACAGATACACAGATAAATATATAGTAATCTTGTCAGCTAGCAGAACCTTTGTTATCATGTCAACATCATCTTAAAGTGCTACAATCACAAAGCTAAAATTATTTTCCAAAATAAAACCATTTTAGCAGAAAAATAACTTCAGTGCTGAATGACCATTTAAATGTAACTCCTATAGTTACATAGTAGGCCAGGTTGAAAAAAGACATAAGTCCATCAACTTCAACCACTAAGGAAATAAACATATCACAGATATAAAAAAAAATATGGACATAGTTGGTCAAGTGGAAGGCAAAAAAATAACCCTGGTACAATTTGCTTCAACTGGGGAAAAATTCCTTCCTGACTCCATGAGGCAATTGGATGTTCCCTGGATCAACAGTCACTGTTATCTTTACTTAAAATCCTCAATACCCAGTTATATTCTGTGCTTCTAGAAAAACATCCAGCTTTTTCTTAAAACAATCTATAGTAGTTGCTGAAACTACTTCCTGAGGGAGCCGATTCCACATTTTCACAGACCTTACAGTGAAGAAACCCTTCCTTATCAGGAGCTTAAACTTCTTTTCCTCCAGAGGCAAAGAGTGCCCTCTTGTTCTTTGTAATGATCTCAAAGCGAATAATTGGGAAGAGAGTTCTCTATATGCCGTTTATATATTTATACGTCTCCTCTGAAGGGAGAATAGATTCAGTTCAGGTAATCTCTCCTCATAGCTGAGCTCCTCCATTCCTTTTATTAGTTTAGTTGTCCTTCTCTGCACTCTCTCCAATTCCACAATGTCCTTTTTGTGAACTGGTGCCCAAAACTGGACTGCATATTCCAGATGTGGTCTGACCAATGCTTTGTACAGGGGCAGGATTATGTCTCCATCTCTGCAATCTATTCCTCTTTTAATACAAGAAAGTACTTTACTAGCTTTAGATATTGCAGCTTGGCATTGCATGCTGTTATTAAGTCTATGATCTACCAGAACCCCCAGATCTTTTTCCATTTCTGACCCCCTCAAATATATTCCCCCTAGACAGTATGAAGCATGCATGTTGTTAGCCCCCAAGTGCATGATTTTACATTTATCTATATTAAATGTCATTTGCACTTGGCTGCCCAATCAAACAATACATCCAGGTCTGCTTGTAGATTATAGACATCCTGTATGGACGTAATTCCATTACATAGTGTGGTGTCATCTGCAAACACAGAAATGGTACTTTTAATCCCAAACTCTATATTATTTATAAAGATGTTAAACTGAAAAGGTCCCAACACTGAACCCTGGGGTACACCACTAATAACCTTATACCATTCAAAGTATGAATCATTAATTACAATGCAATCTTTAAGTCAGTTCTCTATCCATTTACAGATTGACTTTTCTAAACCTATTGACCCTAACTTGCATATTAAACGTCTGTGGGGTACTGTGTCAAATGCTTTAGCAAAGTCCAAGTACACTATATCAACTGCTACTCCACTGTCTGCCTGTTACTTACTTCCTCATAATAAAAGAGTAAATTTGTTTGACAACTTCGGTCTTTCTTAAAGCCATTCTGACTATCACTTATAATATTTTCTAGTAGAAACTCCTCTATGTGGTTCCTTATCAAACTCTCTAGGACCTACTATGGACGTTAAACTAACCAGTCTATAGTTACCTGGTAATGACTTTGCTTCCTTTTCGAAGGTAGGAACCACATTGGCCTTACGCCAATCCATCAGTACCATGCCAGTGACTAAAGAGTCTCCAAAAATAATGGCTTTGAAATAACCTAGTCTGGCACGGTGGCTCAGGGGTTAGCAATCTGGCCTTTGCAGCACTAGTTCCTGGGTTCAAATCGTAGCCAGGACACTATCTGCATGGTGTTTGCAGGTTCTCCCCGTGTTTGTGTGGGTTTCCTCTGGGTATTCCGGTTTCATGCCAAAAACATATACTGTATGTTAGGTTAATTGGCTTAACCCTAAATTGACCTTAGACTTTATTAATGACATATGACTATGGTAGGGACATTAGATTGTGAGCTCCTTTGAGGGACAGTTAGTGACATGACTATGTACAGTGCTGTGTAATATGATGGTGCTATATAAATGCTGTGTAATAATAACCAAGCTCAGCTCTTTGAGGACATGTGGATATAATCCATCAGGTCCTGGTGCTTTGTCAACTGTAATTTTCCCCAACTGTTTCTCAATCATATCAATTTTGAGCCATTGTGACTCATTTAAGGCAGTGACATTGCTATTATGAATTCGGACTTGAGCTCTGCCATTTTCCTTTGTGTACACAGAGCTAAAAAAGAACAGTGTTTAGTAAATCTGCCTTTTCTTTATCCCCGGTTACCAAACCAGAGACATCCTTTAAGGGGCCTACATGCTCAGATCTGATCTTTTTGCTAATATTATTTTTAAAATATTAGGGGTTTGCCTTTGTAATCAGTCTCTTATTTTGAAGTTTTGAACATTTTATATCATTTTTATATCTTTTGTTATATTCAATATAGTTTTCAAATGATGAAGGTGATCCTTCATTTTTATATTTTTGGAATCCCCCTTTTTGGTTCCCTATGGCTTTCTTAACATCAGCTGTAAGCCACATAGGTTTTAATTTTGGCCTCTTAAACTTATTACCCAATGAAATATATTTTTCAGACTGCTTTTGTAGAACAGACTTGAAACATTCCCATTTATGTTCTGTGTTCTTTAAGGACAATATTGTCTCCCAGTCCAAGTCACAGGGAGCCACCCTTAATAATGGAAAATTTGCTCTCTTAAAATTAAATGTTTTTATCTTTCCTGTTTTTGCTTCCTGTTTACAGCCTACATTAAATGAAATCTTATTATGGTCACTGCTACCCAGTTTCTCTTTTATATGCACATTTGTTATAAGCTCTGCATTGTTAGAAAGAACTAGGTCCAGCAGAGTATCATTTCTAGTTGGGGCTTCTATAAACTGTACCATAAAATTATCTTGTATTAAAAATTCACAAATTTCCTCCCTTTTGCTGTTCCTGTTGCATTTTTTTGCAACCCATCAAAAGCCATCAAAGCAAATGAATGCACAATCAATCTGTACAATGGGTTAACTAAACCTAGAGATAGATAGCACAATATCAGCACTAAATACAACAAATGCAACAGCAGTACTTGTATGTTATTCCTATTAGTTTTTATTGCCTGTACTTTGTCACAGTTTTGCCTATATATCTTTTTCTTTAGGGTTCATTTTTTTATTGTTTCTATGGTATTGCAACCCCTGAAGCTTTGAGATTCATTCACAAATTGAATTCAGTCCATTATCTTTGCTTTCAATTCTCAGCTCTCTTGGGCTATCTTTCACATTACTAATCCTATACCAAATATCTCCCACCTTTCCAGCCTTGGTCTTTCCTCTATTTGCATTTCCTTTAAATTCAGAGTTTTGTATGATCTCTATTTACTTTTTCATTAGGAGACATGCATGTAGCCATATCATTACTGTTCTGTGCACTGGCAATACAGTCCCACACACTTGACCTTACAGATGGCTTTTATGTTGTGTGATGTAAATGTTGGCCTGTTGCATTTTAATTCACTTTTATAGGTTGCTTGTTTTACTTGGATTGGGTTCTCTGGTGGAGCACATTTTGTTAATGGTAGAAAATATTAAAATGCAAACCTTAATGGCAGAGTGCAGAAAGGTTCTGAAGAAGCACAAAAGCAAGGTAGTCTAAGACTTTTCTTATGGCCTGTGGTTTCTTTTGTAGGGCCCTGTAGAACAGTCCTTTTTTTAGACGCTTTGCACAGGCTTGGCTGTTATGGCTGCTATAAGAAAAATGTGTCTATTTTTTTATTAAATTGTACCTTAACATCTAGAAGTTACATTGTGCCTAAGCATTACATTCAATTCTAACTTTTGCCTTCAATTCCTATTTACAAAATATCAACTTTATGGTATGTGTATGTCTCTGGGTACTCTAGTATTGTAATGGTAATGTCACTACAGTGATGCTTACTGTTGAGCTGAGGATCTCTTTCTTTCTTCCTAATCCAGTTTGTAGATCTTAACTTTATGGGCATTTCTTTCTTTGTGAATAAACTCTCCACTAGTTATTAGATCACCAGTCATCAAGACCACCAGTTGTCAAGCCAAGCCACTACAGATATGGTTGTCTCAATGCTACTCCTTTTGTCTTCTGCTTTCCTTTTCCTATGCACAGCGTGGGTTCTTTTAAAAAATAATGAAAATATTGTTTCATTCCAATTATATATTTTATATTGAGATAGTAAAACCAGAAATCCAGGTAGTCCCCGGGTTACATACGAGATAGGGACTGTAGATTTCTTCTTAACCCCCCTTAGCGTTCTAATTCTGTCATTATTTCCACGCAAAAAGTGTTACATTTTTTTGAATGGAAATTTATTTTACATCATAGGCTATAATTCTTGGACCAATATTTAATACATTTAATAATAATCCTTATATTTAAATAAATAATTTTAAAAAATCTGTTAAAAAAAATAGTGAAACATATAATATAACTGTACAGAAGCATGTATATTATATGTAAAAAATAATTATATAGATATATTATATAAAGATTTCTTTGTATTGGACTCAATACAGCTATTTTGTGTTGAATCCAATACAAAACTTTTTAAATTTCCCGCTGCACCATTTGCGGCTAGAGATCGGAGGAGAATGACGTGTCCCCAGGACCTGCTGGTACCAGCAGGAGCCCAGGGGATGCCGAAGGAGCAAAGTGTTTTTTTTTTAAGTTTTAAGTGACCCCGAGTGTGACTCGGGATTACCGCTTTTTGCAGGTAAAATCAACTCCGAGTCACACTCGGGATTACCTCTAAGGGCGTTAGGTTGAATTTGTATGTAAGTCGGAACAGGTAAATTATTTTAATAAATGCAATTAGGACATGTTTGTCTCAACATATTATTATACAGAGTGGTGTCAGTTACTGTAAAAAATGCTCACTGTGAGTTAATCACAAACAAAGGAAAAAAAACAACTTTATAGAGCCAGGACATTCATTACCATCTGGAGAAACTTGTGCTTTGATATGCAAAAAGAAACAACTGCAGAGTTTGTCTTGCCCATTAAAGAGTTACAAGAGCTTGCAGAAGAGCTCAGTCCTTAAGATCACTCACAACCTCAGCTGTGTTTACCAAAAGATTTCTCCTGCAAGTAATGCAAACCGCCCCCCATCAAGCCTCTGTCCTGCACATGAACTAGCAGGGAAGCCCCGTTCGTAATTGAGAATCTATATGTCGATGTCTTTAACTTGGGGACTACCTGTAGTACAAAATAACAAAAACTTTGCTGCAATACAAACTAAACTATATTTTCTGCTGCAGAAAACAAAATGAATGACCTATGACTTTTTGCATATTTTATGAAAAATAGAAAAAAAACTCAATTTACATATACATGTGCATACATGAAATCACATTATTACATTTCAACCGCACAACTGAAAATCACCACAGGGTCCTCAACCTAAAATGGTAAAATGTTGTAGAGAATGCCGCGTTGGGAATTGAATCATTCACTCTCCAGACAAGATATGGGAGAATGTTAAGAGCCGTACTAGTAATCGAATAATTGCCATTTGTAAGAAAAATAAAACAAAAAACTTTTTGAGTTTGCTGATATTTTTGTCAAGTGAGCTGACAGATCTTCAGTGGACCCTAAGTGACTTAAGAAAATATATTTACTATAGAGAGAAAACTTCCTTGCCCGATATGAGCAGAACACTTTGGATTTGGAAGCAGAACTGGGACATTTTAACAAACTAACACTTTTGGTAAGAGTGTAATGTGGGTGGAATTTACAGACAAACAAAACAGTGTAATGTAAACATTTGTTGGTGGAATTTTAATAAAATAATAATAATTCAATTGAACTTTTCATTAAAATCAGCCAATACATTTGAGGTGCATCAAAATATGTGTAAAGTCTTACTGTCAGTGTTCTGTATAGAAAAACCCTTTGTGTGAAAGCAGTTGTCTCTCTGCAAAGGTTGGATAATGCCCCCCCCCCACCTTTTTAATCAGACCTATAGCTCTTCAGTCTACAACCAGCAAAGCTCATGCTTCCAGCTGATTGGAAAGCTTTAGATCTGATTTAGCAAAGGGTTTTTTGGACCATTGATTCCATGCAAAGAATTATGTTCATTCTCAGCAGTGCGCTGAGCTATATAGATGCAAATAAAATATCCTCATATAGGATATAGACAACAGTGAAAAACTTCTTTTTAACTGCAATTATATAACAAAGGTTCTCGGGGATTAGGTGTTAATTAACCTCATAGCAACCTATATACATAGGTACAGACAAAAATGAAGAACAAGCTGTGGACATCCATAAAGCAATTGTCAATTGAGTACATTAATACCCCGTATACCCATTCCCACAGAGTTAATTATAAATACCCATACAAACACCCACTAAAAGACTTAAATAATGAAGTTTATTTATGTCTCCAAAAGTAATTTTAGCATAAATTATGTCCTTCAGCAATAAAAACAAACCAACAATCACCACGCTCAGCATAATTTATTATTTATTATTGAGTGACTCAAAAGTACAAGGCAACTCAAAAGTACAAATTACTTTAACCTGTAAAAAGGAGAGTAAATATGTACAGATTGAGTCCATGTTATTTTTTTTTTCTTTTTAGAAAATGTTTTAAAAATAACACACTATTGTTATGTATGTATTCATGTTAATTTTACTGGAATTTCTATTGATTACTGTTTTCAATGTCAGAATAGATGGCTGCATTTTGTGGTTACATCACAATGTACAGATTCTTAAAATAACAATTCAAATTGCTGCAAGCAACACTACACAATGTCTAGGTAATTTATTAGTTTGAAGGTATACAATGTGACAAAAGATATAAAAATTAGATAAGTGAGAAACTAAGAAAGGAGAAGAGAAATGAGAAATTGGGAGAGACAAGAAGAAGAAACAAAAGGAAGGGTAAACTGATAATTCTATTTCAGTTAAAGGGTTAAGGATTTGCTAATAATACAATAACTTTTACCATTAAATCTTGTTAGCAGCCTTACATTAAAGGCCACAGTTGTAGGAGCACCTTCGATTTACATTTCGGAAAAATCATAGACCCAGCTACAGATATGACCCGTTTATGAAATGTGTTGTTTGTTGCCTAGGGATGGTAATAGATCATAGATACTTAAAAAAAACAATCATGATACTTTATTCTGAGTAAAAGAAAACCTAACTGACACAAGACATTTATTTAATTACATAGATATAATTTTAATATGTTATTATTTTATATTAAATGTATTTACTTGTAACCTGTAACTATGCCTATAGTGTCTACCTAGAGTTTTAATCAAGTATTAAATCATTCCCATAGAAACATATTAAACAGAAGGTCTTTTAGAACTACTCATCATGCAATGCAGCTGTTATCTTAATGAACTAACCACAGATACCAATTATGCTTCATTTAGCACAAGGTTGTAGCAATTGAACGAAGTTAGCTATTTATGAGGCGTATCTACTGCAAAACATTCTACTTTAATGAAAGGGAAAGTCCATTGTAAATTCCAATTGGTCAGATCACTGATACCATTGATACCGATGATACTAATAATTGCAGGGTAGTTTAAGGCTGGTTTACTAAAGACATTGAACATTTTCATCCAATAAATTATCAGAATATTCACTTCAATTATTTATTGTAAAAATAAAACTCCTGTTAACTTATTTCATCTGCACATGAATAATTCACTGAACATCGCTTCTTTTATAATTCAGAATATTTGTGTCCAAATTGCCAACCATGTCTTATATTTTAACAAATGATCCTTAATCCCAATCTCTTTAGCAGTAGAAAAAATCAGTGGGGTCCCCTCCATATGTATGTATAAAGCCCTGGTCCAGCACCAGTACTTGCCAGACACCGGTCCCCCAATCTAACACAAACGCTCTTCACCTATAGCAAGCCCCCGCTGAGCCTTGGGAGACTGGTTGTGTTTTCCAGCACACGGTTGACTCCAGGACTTAGTGCGCAAGGGTTGATGTCTAGCAAAGAGCTGGCAGAGGACCAGGATCCCACAGATAAAGCAGTACCAGGATTCCAGAATAAAGACCAAAAGGTCATACACAGATAATCTGTCCACCAGACGAGGTACACAAGGGTAAAACACAAGCAGAATCGGGGTCACAGGCAAAAGGTCGGCATAAACTCACAGGGTCAAAAACAGGCAGGATCAGCAACAGAAAATCAGACAAGACTGCACAGAATTAAGTCAGGAACTAATCAGCCTCTAAAATCCCCATCAACTCTGCTCAGCCTCACAGTGGATGCTAGGGATGCTGATAAAATACATCAGGCTGCACGACTAAAGGGAAGCAAGGGCTTCTGCTATTTCTTGGTTTTCCTTGCTGCTGCAAATTACATGGCTGGACAGAATACAGAAACTGCGATGGTGCACAGCACGGGATCACCGGATAGATAAGCATCTTCTAACATTAGGTTTATACTGATTTCCTATCCCAGTGACCTCTTAGGAAATGAAGGGATACTGAGTATTAAATCAAACAGAAGGGATTCTAAGTGTCATCATTTGGTGTTGATGAACAGATGAACTTGTAAGGAAAGCTGCTTTAAATTGGTGTCAAAGTTAGCTAAATCATAATATTTAAATCAATAGTAATTAGGTAGTGATTGATGAACACACAGATGAAACAATTGACTCCATGTGGAGTGAAACCAGGGTCATACATAAATTGCTTTGTTACTGAGAGATTAAACTGCTTGTTGACAGGCAATTCAACAGAATCACATTTTAGTGTGCCACAGATAATATGACTTTCAACAACTGGGTTATTATTAATTATTAATATTTTTTTTCACTCAAGAGTTATCAACTTTTACCACATTTTTAAATAGGATTCCATTTAAAATGTATTCACCGGGAATGAAGGTTGAGTCACACATAACCATTTTATTTAAAAGCAATGTATGTATGATAATAGGCATTTATGTTTAGGTGTATCAGCACCGAAGTATCTTAAAATAACATGCACCCCATGCGCCCCCTGCTCCTTACTTTTCACTCATGGTGCCATGATTTTTTAGGTCTGAAGGAACTACCACAGGTTTTCTATGTTGACCGTTGTGTTACGGACATGTAATCTGTTACCCGTGTGGTTGGGAGGGCATATACTAGAGGAACTCTCTAGTTGTAATGTTAACAAAATAGGGTGGTGGCTTGTTTCTATCGAATTGTACTTATTTGATCACTGTACTACACTTGTTTGTTGTTATACATCCATGACAGGATTCAAGATATGTATTGCTGCTTTTTTGTCCCAAATTAGCCTTCCCCTTTGCTTCCCTTTGCTCTGTTTTTTTTTCTTCCTTAAATTTTGTATTCTATTAAAATCTTTCAATAAACAGATGGCTCTGATGATCGTTGTTCTGAGATTTCCCATTATGTCCTATCTCTGTAAATACACATAAAGTGAGAGTATGAAAAGTTTGTACATTTGTAGGTCTTCTTAGAATAAAAAAAAATACATTTTGGCATATTTCACCTTAGAAAGTCTTTTATTAAATTCAATTCAAAGCTTGTATAATATATAACTAGTATAATTCTGAGTTACATTGTACCCCTGCAGAGTCTTATATTTTTCATGCTGGTTCAAATTTCAATGTTCTTATTTCCATTCTTTTTTTCATGTACCTATTAATCTGTGCTTGTCCATGCTTGATCTCTCTGGTTCCTATTTATCCATCTTGTCTCTTTGTAACTCTGACCTCTGACTTTCTATCTTCTCTTTAGCTACTGACCTTGTGAAACACCACTCTTTTCTTACAGGTACAACTAATTCATTATAACCAGGATCTGTACAATAATGTCAGCGAGGCATCCCGCAACCCCAATGGCCTGGCTATAATCTCTTTGTTCATAAATGTGAGTTCTCCTGATTTTATGCACCACATTCAAGCTTTGGTCATTTTTTTCTTTAAAAAGGAAAGATTCTTTCTAACTTTTACTACAAAGTTACAGTTTTGTGTTATGCATTATTACGTTTTCATAAAGATGTCAGAGTTACAATGTTTTATTAGTTTGCTTGTTAAAACTAAATTAATATAGGCTGTTCACTCAGCAAAGGTAAATATCACCCTAAAGGTAATTTTCTTTTAGCTTATTAGAAAAACTTAAGCTTTGGTGGAGTCAACCATCCAATTATGTGCAGAATAACAATGCCTTTAAACTTTTCTTTGCATGTGATTGGGTATTGTTTTAAAGTGACAAAGTGACCTTTCACCACATTAACTCAGTGAATGTTCCCTAATGTAACAAACTTGATAATTATGTTCAAACGTATTTATGGTTTTGCGTATAATATAATACAAACGTATATATACGTATTATAAAAACTTTAGTATTTTTTTATGAAATGTGCTGGATAGTCACTAGTATAGAAACCTAGCTGACTTATTTTCTCAAATCCGACATACATGATGACATTAAGCCATGTGTGATCATTTCACAGGAAAAAAAGGTCAGATAAAACCATTGCTTTCAATGAAAAAAAATCATTTTGAAACAATAAAGAGACAGGGGATATACAATGTTGGAGTGCTAGCTAGACCCAAAAGCAGTCAAGCGTTTCCAAGGACATTTGTCAAGCTCTTGTGTTAATGACATAGAAATAAAAGCTAGATTCCACAAGTATGAAATGGTCCTGGAGGTCCTCTATAAGTAAAATCATCACAATGGCTGCAATGATTTTGCTTTGAGAATTAGCTGATTGCTGACAAAGTAGCAGCAATTTTATTCACTGCACATAAGACGAGAAAAATGGATCATTGTTGAACACTCTTGTCTCCACTAGATAAATAGAGAGTTGTTCCTTCTTTTTTTACATCCAGTTGTGATTTAGATCTCTTGCTTTATATTTAAAGTTTATTTAAAACCATTTTCAAGATTGGAATATGGGAACGTTTGGTTTAGCAAATGGAACATAAATGATTGATTTCCTTCATACTCCTGAGGGCAACTCATTTTTGGATTTACCTAACTTTTATTTCCAATGACATTGGTAGTCAGGGCAATTAGGAAAATTGAAACTTCCTAATGGGGACACAGACAGCAGTAAAAAACCTGAAAGAGTTGTTCTAGCCCCTCGCCACTCTATCTTCAGCTATAAAACGTTGTGCCTTCAGTTATACTTTAGGGCACCGTGACTGCACCATTTTCCATGTCAAAAATGTACTCAACAATTTCTGGACTCCTTGTCGGATGTTTAAAAATGGTATGTTTGACATATGTATATAAAAGAAATCCTATAGTTTAACATTTTTTGTAAATACTTGTACTATCAAATATGTTAAAGTGACATTTCTATTAAATTGTGGCACTAGAGTTACCCACCCAGAAAGTTACTGGGTCCAGCTGAAAAGCAGCTATTGCAAAAGCCTTTCATGTCCAAATTGTAAAACTCTGCAGCTGGACCATCAACCTGCACAGGCAAAAAATAGAACATTATTACATAACATGACCACTGTCATTTTTCCTTGGCTTTTATCCTGGCTGGGGGCATTAGGAGAATGAAAGACAGAACGCAAAATATATTTAATATTTATACATATGAAGGCGTTGATCTAGCAATAACTGGACAAGGGACAGAAAGCACCCTAGGATGGTTATGTAGGAGGATGAAAATGTAGGTGTTTTTGATTTCCTCCTTCTGTGGAAACTGTTTTCACAAGCTTAAATGTAAGACGATAATATTCTTAGAAAAAATGTAAAATTGCTTCCTTTATGGCAGCATGGCAGTCCACAGGGAAATCATTTTGTTGGTAGTATTTTAAATCCATTCCTGACACTGGCATTGAGGGACCATGTCATAAAAGGTATACACAGACTTTGCAATAAAGCCAGTATGTGGACAATTTCTGTTTCCTTAGGAACATCCATTTATAGTACTTGTTGATATTGAAGAAGATTAACACCTTGCCGAGCCAAAGGGTGAGAAAGAAACATTGTTGTGTTAACCTGGTATTGCTGGGTAGGTCTTCATATCAGAAAAACAAGGCATTTCTGCCAGTAGATAGCTGAGGAAACATTGTGATGTGCAGAAAACAGTTTCAAATTTCTTTGTTTGGTCCCTTGGTGACAAGGCTGCCTTATGATTTAGCTGCTTTATTAGATAAATGTGTCTATAAGAAATTGCTTCTTGTTGCTGTAGGATCCAAGATGCTTTTTATAAAGATACTTTTGATTGGTATGTTTGGACCATATAGAGTATGCTACTATTTTCTTATACATTTATTATAACTTATTTTTGTACTTTAATAATTGTACTTTTATTTTTGTACTTTTAAAGTTTTGCTTCCTTCTTTCACATAGTAGGGAGGTTTCCAAGAAAAATGGAAAGCTTATTTGATTAGGAGCTTTTGATTTTCCAATGTGGAGGATTCCCTCAACTCTGTTATAAACTCCAGTGGTACTCTGCATATCTAAGCTTTTACAGTGCTAGTCACCCACACCAGATTCTTGATCCCCTTTACAAACACTGGTTTTTAGGAGACAAAAGACAATATGTATATATATACGGTATAAACCGCTAGCCGCACTTTAATCGCTCAGCCACTTACATAACTTGGTGGACTGAAGTTCATCCATGGAGATATAAAGGTTCCCAAAAGAAACCCTTCACCTTATGATCATGTCCCAATACCAGATATAAGTACTAACTCTCACTTCACAAAGAACACTAAACAATTCACACAAGTTCCTTTAAAGTAGCTTACAAACTAATTTGCACATTGAGTAAATTTACATGGATGCCAGTTCATTACAGCTTTGCCATGATATAAAAAAATGCACAAGGTATTTAATATTTAGGGTTTATAAGGGTTAGTTTAGGTAAAAGCCTAAAGAGGATTTTTTTAATAATGCAATGTTGGGTTGAAGCCTCCAACAATTTTTTGTTGCTGTCTGTGACTCTAATAATTAGATTTCCCCACATGTCAACACCAGTGAGGGTTATTATCTCTAATCGATCTACAGACAAAATAAAGATAGGTGCAAAAAACAAAAACATACCCGTGCTTGGTGCAATTCTTTTTAGTCCAGCAATGTCACGTTAGCAGGCAAAGCACCCCTGTGTATGCTCCTAATATGGAGAAACTTTACAGGGTTTTCGTTTCTAATGCCCAGCAAAGATGGAAAAGGTGAATATATGTTGCTGGGGATGGGGAGGGCAGATATAGGCAAATAGTCATTTTGTTCTGGCCATGTAGTTTATATGCTACATAGCACATCACTTTTTACCTGCAAGTATTGTACTGAAAGAGAACAAAAAGGACAAATCAATACTAAACTGTGTGGTCTTTCATACACAGTCACAGCCTGCAATGTTCTCCTTTAGAATCTTTTTAGAACCTCTCACTAATATGATCATGGTTATATTTCAAGTGATGTCTGCTGTAACAGGGTCACCAACCTGCATGAACCTAATATTTGAGACACACTGCTGGCTGAAAAGTGATTTAGACAATGGAACTCACATGTAAAGGACAGTGACAAATCCTTTTTATGAAGGGGCATCCAATGTCAACAGCTAGAAAACAAATGATACCTTGCAAACACCTCATCCTTATAGTCTAGTCCTTGTAAGATGTATTTTACCAGTGAATATAAATAAAACTCTAAAAAAATCAAATACATTTATATGGAGAGAGGTTATGTGTTTGTATTAAATGCCTTTATGTTGGATACTACATTTTAAATTACACCCACATATATTATATTTTATGTTATATTTTTGTTTTTTGCCTGAACAGTTTAAGACCACAGAGGTCCTAGC
Organism: Pyxicephalus adspersus; assembly: GCF_032062135.1. Classification (NCBI taxonomy): domain Eukaryota; kingdom Metazoa; phylum Chordata; class Amphibia; order Anura; family Pyxicephalidae; genus Pyxicephalus; species Pyxicephalus adspersus. The sequence continues at coordinate 27,679,912 of NC_092868.1, read as the reverse complement.
TTAGAGTATCAAAAGCGATCTACTCTTCCTTTCCTAATATTCACACATTGGCAAAAGCAACTTTGCTGCACAGATGTCTCTGTTCTTTTTCTACCCACCAGACACTGAAGTAACAATAGTTTGTTTTTTATCATTTTGTTCTAAACACGTTTGCTTAAAATACAGCCACGTGCAGTGTCACACATTACAGTAATAGCTCCATAAACATTACTAGTGCTGAGGAGAATAGGTAACTAAAATAAAGCTGATCTCATGTAATTGGCTGACCATTAAAGTAAAAATGTGATGGTAAAAAGATACAGAATGTGATCCACAAAATTGTGGATGTAAGAGATCACTTTTCTGGCAACTGACAGAAAAGGCAAAACAGGGATCATCCTTCCCATATATATACTTTTATTGGTACATCAAATATTAGTGCCGTGGATTGGTTTGTTTTAATCTCTAATTATCTTGATTACTATTTATTATTTACTTATATGATATATTATTTTCATAATTTGTACATATTATGGGGTCTTTTTATAAATGTTTTTACCCAAGATTTACTTATTATGTACTCAAAGTTAATAAATTGTTCACATTGGATTCAGGTAAAAATGATAAAAATAAATTACATTTGCATTAAAATAAAAATAATTTTTATGCGTGATATATATGTTTTTTCAATTAAAACCAATATAAAAAGGGTAAATTTTGGATAAAAAGTTGCATGAAACTGAAAAACAAGTATACAGGAAAGATGATAAGTGTGACAGCCAGGAAACTGCTATTTGTACAATGATTGGTACAATGTGGTTGGATTACTAAAAAGAGTTTAGGCTGTTGATTTAGCAGAGTGAATTATTTTTCCAGAAGAGATAATTCACTTAGCTTATTCAAAGTGCCAAAAATTAACTTTTGCAAAATATCACCAATCACATGCTAGGACATAATAATAAATCTGTTTTGCTTAAATATGAATAAATAGCAGAACTTTACCTCATTTACTAAGCTAAGTATAAATAAAAGCATGGTACAACTAGGAATATTACAAAATTACAAAAAAAAAAATAATTGACAGCCATCTCTTGGGTTCTTTAGGCTGCTATAACAAAAGTGAGGTGCACCTGCAAGGATTTTGGTTAAAATCAGGAACCAGAATTGCAGTTCATGTAGTGGGGTCCTTCTGACAAGTAAAGGTCAAGGCTTGTCGATTTCTTCGGTTGAAAATGCTGACTGTTTTGTGTCACTAGGTCTACAATTTTTTTTTCCTAACACCACTAAGCACTCTAAAGAACAAAGTGAGAAATCTATGAAAGGTTTGGGGTTAAACCAGGGGTGGGCAAACTTTTTCACCCAGGGGCCACAATCTGACTTTGGCAGAGAGTTCAGGCCGATTGGAGAGTGGGCGGGGATATGCCATCATGACGCCACTGAACATGACATCATAATGACATAACACCGCCCGGGGAAGTGGGCGGAACAACCCGCACACTCTCCCATCGCAGGCCCAGATCTGCGATGGGAGAGTGTGCGGGTTGTTCTGCCCACTTCTCGGAACCGGGTATTTGTACAGGGGACATGGTCTGCAGCTCTGGCCGGTGCAGCCCCCCCCCCCCCCAGCAGGGTCCTTCTTCTGACCCCGCTCGGGGGGACACTGACCAGAGCCGTGGACCACGGCCCATTTTATCCAGCCCATTGAACTCTCTCTCTACTTCAGCAGAGCCGCTGAAGTAGAGAGAGAGTTCAATGGGGCAGATAAAAAAGCCCAACAAGCTGTATATAACCAGGGGGGCGTAGTTTGCCCATGCCTGGGTTAACCTGTCAGCTAGAGGTTGATGTCCCTGTGATCACAAATATTGGATTATAACAGATCATTTTCTCCCTGTTCATTATCCTAAAAATGTTATATTGATCTGTTCTTCCAGTCACAGGCTGGGCAGGTCAAGGACAACCTTGGCTCAGTGGGGTTAAATGATGTTGGCCATCAGATTGGGAACATCTGTTAGCTAAAAGTAGGTTGGGAAACCTGTTAGGTCATGTAAACTTGTAATAGGCTTTATTTTTTATTTTATTTTTATTTATTATGAAACCACCTTTATTTTAGAATTTGTACGTGCAATACCCAGTAATCCTTTAGATCATCTCTAAGCTAAATGTTTTCTTCCTATCCTATCCTTATACAACCCTTCACATCATATCCCTTCTTTCTGTCCCTCATTATAATCAGAAAGGTTTATATTGAAATGATATTTATATCAGACTAGGAAATTATATTCAAAATAATAGTAGCTACAGTTTTAATCTCAAGGTTGTAAAGGGAGACTTGCCTACTCAAAGTAGGAAATATGCATTTCATTTCACGGAGTTATATTTTCCTAACAGACAATAGTAAAATCAGAATTATACTATAACTATTACCTTATCCTCTGTTCACTAATAAGACTTTACTTAAACATTATAAGATAAAAGCCCATTAAAAATTGACTTAAGCAGCATGAGAGCCCTAGGTTAATCAATATACATGTACTATAGAAGATTCAATGTTAAGTGTTGGACACGATTGAGCTAAAAATAAACGATCTCTCCAGCAGCTGGTAAAATACAATTACAAAATAACTATGTGGTCAATAAACGGATAGCACCATTTTCAATAAAGATGAACAAAACACACTGTCACCAGTTATCAAAGAAAGTTAGTTACTGTTAAAATTGGCTCTGAATTTTCAACTGTCCCTTGAGGGGTTTCTTTCACTACTATGGGCACATTTACTCCAGTAACAGTATTATTGGTTATCAATTATTTGTATATACACACAAATCTACAACTGCTATAACCCCATGCTTGGGGCATTGCATTAAATTTCTATCTTTTTCTGTGCTGTGGCTAGCAAAGCTATTATGTAGATCTTCTTAAAAAAAACATTTCCTTACTAACAAATCTATGACAAAGTATACACAACAGGATGGTGTCCTCTTAAAATACTCCAAAATGTTCTATTGCAGATCCTCAGCACAGTAAAAATTTCATTGAATATCCCAAAATGTTCACCTGCAAGTATATCTATGTTGGTTAACCATTAACATGTTTGTGAATACAAAAATAGAATCAAATTGAAGAGAAAAAAAAACAGAATGAAAACAAAATTGAAGCTTAACAGGTTTACATGCATTAGTATGCATACTGCATTAGTTTTTATCTTCTTTATTGTACATCTGGTCATTCCACATACAAAGTTGTTTGTTTTTTTTAAATTACCTGCTGAACTTTTTTTAAATTGAGTTTTGTTTTTGTCTAAACACACCTAAGTGATCTTAAGGTTTCTAAAATTGCTCTTCTGTCTAGTGTCTGTCTGCTACCCCAGCTTGGCCATACAGCAGATAAACTCTAAAGCTGCGTACACACCTGCAATTTTTCTCGTTGGAAAGGATCTTTCACGATCCTTTCCAACGAGAAAAGACTGCACGATGCATGAACGATGCTGTACATACAGCACCGTTCATGCTCTATGGAGAGGGGAGGGGGAGAGCGACGGAGCGGCACCCTGCTGCGCGCTCTCCCCTTCCCTTTCATTACGATCGGTCGTCGTCCATCGTCCATGGATCCGCCAGGACGGTCGTCGGACGATGGACGACGACCGACTGTACACACGGCAGATTTTCGCCCGATAATTGGCCGATACCGATTATCGGGCGAGAAAAATTTGCCGTGTGTACGCAGCTTAAAAAAGGAAGATTGACAAGTTTATCTAGTTGAGAACCAATAACTGTCTGTTCTTGATTGTTACACCCATCAGTACTCCGTGCAACATCATGGAAAGTAGGATGTTGATAAAGGTCTTAAACAATTGTTGATATTTGGATACCAGAGCTTGCCTTGGATTTAGGGCACCCATGAAGTTTAGGAAGCAAGCAGACATCTGGAGCTTCAGGGAGTGTAGAATCACTGTCACAAATAAGCCTTAAGATTACTTCAGGTTTATTTAAAAAAAACTTTAGGTAAAATTATCCTTTAATCAACTTCACCCAGCTTTCTGAAGCAGCCCATTTGGTGGAAACTATCAGACCCAAATAAGCTATGTTCTTTGTTTGGCCCTGTTGGACGCTGCAAAGAAAACTTCCATCCAGCTACTCTTCCAATTGTGCATTTGTATTATATCCTTCCTATGCTAATGTGAAGAGGAACCAGTCAGATGTTTGTTTTTTTAAAGCTGTGTAGTTGTATTTTAAAGACAGTTAACTACTGCTTCAGTATTCTACAAAAAAGCTGCTAAAACCTGCAAATTTCAGATGTGGAATTACACTGTTGTAGATCAGAGTTTGGGAAGTTAAACCATTTGCCCTGGCCTTCCATGCTTTGCTGCTGGCTGCTAAGTGAGAGATGTATAAAATAATGTAGAGAGGTGCAAGGGAAACCCAAAACCTAACTTTCTAAGCTTTAATGGGTATTTACAAAACTGAGCACCCCACGTTTATGCTTTCTACTTGGGTGGCAGTTTACTATGGTTAAAGTAAAGTTAACTAAATGTTTTATTTATATTGTGACTACAGTTCTTTAAAGCGGACCTAGACTAAATTTTTTTCTTTACATTAAAGAGAAGACAATCAATTTATATAAGTTAAAAAATACCTTAGTTTTTGGGAAGAGAGTTTTAAACCCTTTTTTTTTAAAAAAAAAAAAAAAAAAAAGAAAGGGCAAAGCTCCTTACCTTTCTGTCTTGATCAGACTCTTGCACAGAGCTTCATGGGATACATACATCACACAACCAGGGAGGCCTGGATGCTTTTCCCAATCTCAGGTATGCGCAGAGTGAGTTTTTTCCTCAATGGGGTAAAAAAAAAATGCTGATCACATTTATGCGCAGTGAGTTTAGCACTCTTTTTTTCCCATCTACGTCACCCGACCTCGTTGCATTTTATCCAGTATATGCATAACCTGTAAATAACGTAGGACAATTTTTTAGGTTGATACTTTTTTGAACTGATGTTTTCTGTTTTTACGATAAGCAAGCACGTATGCATTTTACATATGAAAGAAAACACCCAGACACATGGGCCTGATTTACTAAACTTTCAAAGACTGGACATGATCGACTATCATAGGAGAACTTGAATGATCCAGCAAACCTGGAACGGAGTTCCATAAAATTATTTGATAATTGTGGCAAATGTTTTCACTCCTGGACCAAATCCATTCCAGGTTTGCTGGATCACCCATGTTCACCCATGATAGTCTATCCTGTATGGCCTTGGAGAGCTTTAGTAAATCAGGCCTTATAAGTCATCTAAGGAAATGGCACAGCAGAGCTTTCACATGACTAAATTATAATAAAGAATGCATTTTGAAAACCATGATATTGTATCTTTAAACAGAGTCTGCCAATTCTGGGCAGAAAATCAACCACTTACTAAAATTCACTATTGTAACTTTAATAAATTAAAAAAATTAGATTTACTATTTATGATACTAATGCCTCTCCTTTGCTCCATCAAAGCCCTTACTAAAAATTCAGCCCAGTATTGAGCAGCATGTTATCTCCTCTCAGGATTTATTTTCTCAGGAGTATTTTTTGGATCCAAGTAACCAAATGCTTTGCTGAAACATAAAGAGAAGGAGAAAATTGTTAACTCTAACACCATCAGAACTTACACAGGCTTGGGATTCAGTGGGGAAGAATGGGTAAGATATGTCCTTTCAAGAAAACTGCCACTTTTCCTTGAATTTGTGCAATGCCTAAGCCTCGTTAAATCAGACTGTGTTATACCTTAAACTAGGAAATATTATTAAAAAAGCTGCACCGAAATGACCAAAAATGTAGGGGAAAATTCCAAAAATAAAGCTTGGGTAAGGAAAAGTTGTATGCTTTGTCAAGTTTTTCCTTGTGTCTGTGCCCTGCTAGGAAAGTTATGGTAAATCCAAAATTTTGAACATAACCAAACCTGTTCCATTGACGCGTCCCCAAGATAGTAACTTTTTAGAGAGATTGCCTCCTATTTCCTGTTGCATCTTTAGGACAGGAAATTAATGAAATCTCCCTAGTATAGCACAGACAGGAACAAATAACCTGAAAACAGTTGTATTCATTCTTTACTCCTAAAAACGAGTAATTGGCTTTATACTTTAATTCTGGATTGAGGTAAATCAAACACAGACAGAAATACATCACTTTATCATTGAATTACTACATGAAAAAGCTGTGTTTTCTTGATGGAAATTCCCTTCAGTATTTATCATAACTTCGGCACAGTTTATTTTAGCAACTTAATGCTACAGAGGAGCTGGGAGTCTGTGAACAGGAAAACATATTTTAAGAAACAGATAATTAATCAGATTCCTGTTTGCATCTTGAGATTCAGATGATAACTGTATCTCAGAAAGCTAAGATGACAAAATAATGAATACTTATACGAATTCAGCACATTTGTAGTAATTTCTTTTTTTCATTTTCAATCTTATTGCACATAGTACATTAAAGTAACGCTATCAAAATAAACATAAATGCATAGACTTCTGCATTTGCATAATGAATCATGTATGAGTTCAACTCAGAATTTTCACATCAGAATATATTTAGAGTAAAAAGAAAAAATATATATATGTATGTTTTATTCTCACTGCATTACCAATACTAATTCTGGGGTCTCCTTCTTTGAAGGTGGCGGATAACTCCAATCCATTTCTCAACAGGATGTTGAACAGAGAAACCATCACAAGGATATCTTTTAGAAGTAAGGATTCTGAAGATCCCATGGGGTAACGCAATATCCTTTTAACTTACAGGCATTGGAGCAGAAATATGATCAAAATGAAATGTGTAATATGTTATCAAGTCTGCGGTAAAAATTTGACCTGATCATACAGCACATTGATAATCTAATTCTGTTTAACAAAATCACTAGAAAAGTCTGAGAATGCAGTGGGTAAAGAAGTGTAATAATGAGTTGGACAGGCTGAAAGGGTGTGTACAAGCAAAGAATAAAAACATGAAGCGGTTATAATATATATGTGTTGTTTATTTGTCTTTTTAGTTTAATATATTTCCATAGTATTATGAATTAAGCAGCACAAAAATATCTGCCTTACTCAGACTGGCTTTGTCTGATTGAAACTTCCAACTAAGATGTACAATTAAAGATAAGTGTTAACTCCAGTCTTTTTTTAGACCTATACTTCATAAAAAAATATGACTTTAGATTTACTTTCTTTTTGTATCCATAAGTTGTCATTTTTGCCAGTTTTTATTGATGTCATGAAATAATGCCAAAGTATATTTACTGTTGTTTAATTAGAATATTTACAGATAGTGTTATTGCATCCTTGTCTAACATAACAGAGGCATAGCCTTGGGGTTCATGGAGTGAAAAGAGCATAGTATATGTCAATCAATCTGTGCTAAATGTCACATTTACATAGGAAAGGAGCTTGTATTGTAACATAACATGATTAAATTCACTGATAATCTATGTAAATTCATCATGTACACAAATAATGGTAGAATGCTTAACACAATCTCCTGTCAACTGTCTATTAAAGGGTTAGGATACTTTCTGCAGGTTCTGGGAAGACTGTGAAATAGGAATGATGACAGATAAATCCAATGTTCAAAAATGTGTATATATATATATATATATATATATATATGTTTTATTGTTGTATTATAAAAATCAATTCCTGAACCTGTAATTAGGAGAACAGACAACAGGAACATATGATATTATTATTAGAAATATTGTACATATTATAGCCTAATACATGATAGCTAATATTGTTCAAATAATATATATATGTGATATACCAGGACTTCACTTGTATATTCTTTGAAATGCTAATATGTATGTAAAAAAGGCATTTTCCTTGAACTCTAAAATGATTAAGGTTAAGTCTTTGCTGATTTTAATTTTAAATAATTATATTTGCCCATTCAGCTTTTGTATGGGTTTTTAAGCATTTATAACAAAGTTTTAAACCACAAGTAGCAAAAAAGGGTTAGAACAGAAACGCCTCCCAAATGCTCCAAAACAGCTTTTTCAGTCTGATTGTATTTATATGTTGTAAATAGGTAAAATATATACAGTGTTAGTTATATATAACTTTGTCTTTAAATCAGCATTTGAAATATGAATGATGACAAAATTGTTTGATCCTTTTTATTTGTATTTACGTAAAGGTTATGCATTCAGGATCCTTAAAAAGCTTTAGTAATACTAATAAAGTACATAATGAAAACAATTATAAGAATACCTTGAATTTGAAATAGTTGATTAGGTATAAAATAAAGAATGGTTGCTGTGTAGCATTGTTGTTTGAATTCCACAAGTTAAAAACTAATCATAGTAAAAGGGCAAATTTTGTTTCTCCTTGTTTGCGATTGTTCTATGTATGGGAATTCTTTCTATAAATTTGTGGCCATTGAGAGATTAGAATGCTATTGCAGCTTTGAACTGAAAAAAAAGTCTGTAAATATTCTTCTTCTAGTGCTATTTAAATACTTAGATTTAATTTCTTGTATGCTGGGACTGTAATGATTGTATGACTGTGAAATGTGAAAGGGTTGGGACAGACCTCTATTATTGTTATTGTAGTCTGTGAGATATTACCAGGTTTACCTATTTCAATAAATATCAATCTACTACTGGGTTTCAATTCATCTTAGAGCCTCTTCTACAGATACATATTTGTCAAGTTTAAAAAAAAATATTTTTTGTGGGTTTTTTTTTGTAACTGATTCCTCTTTATATATGACATGTAAGTCCAATCTGCATAACCAATCTTGTTTATTGTTTATTGTCATTTTCCAACCATTAATAAATGTACACTAGACCAGTTCCTAATCCCCAACCTTCCTAGAAACAATAAACCTCTAGAAGCGAGTTCCAGCTAAAAGTCTTAGTCGTACTAAGCTGCTGAGATTCTGCAGACTTGTCTCCCAATTTAGGTAACACTGTCTCATAATAATATACATCTGCTAAAAATATGGGTGACAATTTTTGTTCAAAGTACTTCTGTAGTAGTGGGACTTGTCACCTAAATACTTTTTATATGCAAAATTGAACTCTACATATATCTAATATATATATTTATATATATATATATATATATATATATATATATATATGTATATTAGAACGTTAAAAAATAACAGGGATTAAAAATTTCCTTACCCTCTCATAAATGTACATAAATGTATCAAATCAACCTCTCCTCTTCAACCTCCAACATTTCATCGGTATCGGTGGTATTGTATAAATAAAATATAATTATACCCAGCAATAACAATGTGAGACTCCTGCATACTTGAGACGCAACTCCTTATGTAGGCTAGATCATGTTTAACTTGCAAAAAAGGACACTAAATTATTTGATCCCTTACTTAGGAGACAAGACCATCATTAAACTCACACTGTATACACACTATATACCTCCAAGGACATGGCAATAAGAATCGCAGGGTAGGGACCCCATGCCCATATTCCTATTTCTCATTATTAAGCAGAATTAACCTAAATATTTATTTAATGTAGCATCATATTCCTCTAAATCAATACATTCCATTTATGAATACAGCATATTCACAAAGCCTCCAAGTCATTTCATACCTAACCGATCCAGTTTTCTATATAACTGAATTTTTAACATTTACTTGCCTAGTAGCAGCTGGGAAGTAAATGGTATGTAGTAATCTTGCAGTAAATAGTTCAGAATTTCAATTATGGCCCCAAGCTGCACAGTTACGATCTTTAATGTTAGGAGCTTACACTTTTTCATTAAATGGGCCAGACAATTTAATGATATATGTAATTGTCCCATTGATGTAGCTTCTTTTCTAATCTGGAGCCAGAATTTCACAAGAAATATATATTTTATTGTTTAATATATACAGGCAGGCATATTTCCTCCTCTCATGGAGCTGTTTGCCTCTTTATGACCACACTGAGAATTCCCCTGCATAACACTTGTTTATAGCTACTTAATGAACAAATGAAAAATTGATTTTATAAATTCCTCTAATAGCTAACCCAGTGGTCAGTGTCATCCCATCATGGTCAGGTTGTAGCATAAATGCATTAGAATAATTCATAATGCTTCATCTACATCCCTTCCTAACAATTATTGAGCTGGTGTATTGGCTTAAATAAAAATAAACAATAGTTTAAATTGAAAATGTCTCTGTTCGGTTTTAGACCTGTTTAGTAGCTTATGAGGAAATTGTGGTGGTTTGTTATGGTCTCATAAATGTAATTGACATGCCCAAAAGGCATAGGGAGACTGTCAGAAAACATTGTGTTGATAAAAAAGGGGTAAAATGCTATTTTTGCATTTTAAAGGACAAAATGGAAACACACAAAGGGTAATTCCCAACAGTAACAAGGTATGGTGGCAAGCAGTACTTTGCTCTATGCATTTATTTATTTAAAAAAAAAAATTGGGCCTGGTTTAATAAAGCTCTCAATGGCTGGAGAAAACACACTTTCATCCATGAACCTGGGTGATCCAGCAAACTTGGAATGGATTTCTTAAAAGTCATTTGCTATTTGTTTGCAAATGTTTCCAATTTTGGAGCAGATCCATTACAGGTTTGCTGGATCACCAGCATCAATTAGGCCCATTGGTTTGAGCAGGAATGTCAGTGGGAATGTCAGTGAAAGTAAAATGTTCCATCAAAGGTCAGAAACTTTTCTACTAACCAAACTTTTGCGTGAAAATTTAATATTCAACAAGATTTATGATTCCTTAAAGTGCAGTCACCTCTTAATTGAGACTTAGTTGGCTAGAAACTAGTTTTAGAGGGAGTAACATGAATATTGCCACATTTGGCTGAGATAAAGGTCAATAGGATGGGAAGAACTAAAAAGGAATGTTCTGGTTCACAAAAAAAAAAGTAACCTGAAAAACCACATCATTTTTTATTATGTTTTATTCTGAATAGCATAACACTTTAAACTAAACTGAGTTTGGAACTGTGTTGAGTTTGCAGATTTGCTACACCAGGTTCCCGCTGTTCCTAGCAGTAAAATTTAGATGGGATCATCTGTCGTGATTTTACTGTTTATTCATTGACAATAAAATCCTGAGTCATGTAAACCCTTCTTTAAGATTGTAGACTTAATCTTCTACTACTAAAACCACATGTCTTAGAAGGGTGTAGAAATGGGCCATTTCTAGGAGGTCACTGATCCAATTTTCCAGTTATACAGGCATCTGAATACAAACTATAAGTGTATTTTTCATGGTACAGGATGTTATTTATAGAATGGGATTCCTTTCTGCTTTCCAGCAAAGAATCCTCTACAGCTGTAGGATACCCCCCTGGCTGCATACTGTCTGTGAATTAAGGATGAGGACATTTGAAAAATGAGGGCCAAGTTTCATGTGTTCTACAAAATCTAATCACTGAACTTAATATTATACGCTTTACCCCTCCAGCACCTGCAAAAACTGGAAATATTAGTTGGAACTGACTGACCCTGAAATTGCAACTTATTTGTGACTTTAGTTCACCTTTAGTAAATTGGGCTTGTTGGTTATTTTTGGTTTAAGATAACACATTCTCTGACATTTTTCTCAGAATAACCTGGGATATAAGATGTACGTGTCAAGCGGATGAGTTCTGTATTTTTTTTACAAAGCTAAACATCATGGATGTCTTTTACCTAAACCAATTGCTACAGGTGGAAAATCTGAAAAAAACCCAGAGCCCCATTCCTTGCTTTTGCAAAGAGTTAAGCATTTTGCTCACATTGTTTAGTTTGTTTGTGGTATTTATATAACACCAAGATATTATGCAGCTTTGTGCAGAACAAAGAGTATAGATCCAGTCCCATCATTACTTCAGTCCTTATTTTATCCACTTCTATATTCTTTTTACACATAGCTGTGCAGGCAGCTTGTCAATCACTAGCTCACAAGTTTAAAACAAGAGAGATCAATGACTAACTGTCAGGCGGTTCTTTTCAGTGCATTTTGCTTGATAGGCCATTAGTTTAGAAGGCTGCCAGCTATTTGGAGAAAACAGTAGTGAAAGATTAGGTCACAGTGCGATTAAATAGATTGGTCGCTACCCAAGGAATGACTTTCCCCATCAGTATTTTTTTAATAGATCTACATTATCCAATTTACAATACTTGTGTAGATTACAAATATGTGTATTTATGCATACATTTTCTCTCTGCCTCTGTCCTTATTTCTCTCCTTATAGATAGATAGAAAGATAGAAAAAGCAATACTGACAGTGGAAGAGATGTGGTACACACTTCGATATGAATGTGTCGTACAACAATCTTTTAGGTAGTTCTGACTTTTATCAAGCTGCTACACCAGACACAAGCCACTATTTAAAGAGTTAGTAAACAAGCCAGTTGCAATATTTATTATTGCCTTTCTGGACTCCCAAGGAGTTGTTTTCCCAAGGAGTAGGGGTGTAGTTGTAAAAAAAGAACTATCCAAGGGGAGCGCGCATGAGCATTATTGGTATGTAAACGTGCCCGCCCCACTACACCCCTGCCTATGTGTCACTCAAAGGGGAAGAAACTTCCCCCAGAATGACGTCATTATACCAGAACTCTCCCATCGCAGGTCTGAGTGTGGTTGTGTTCAGAGAGACAACTTGCCCACTGCCCTGAGCCTGCAGTTCCATACAGAAGACATGGTCCACGGCTCTGAACTGTGCGCCCCCCCCGTTGTTTCCTTCTCCCGACCGGCCACCGCGGACCACCAAATAATTTTTTGCAAAAAAAGGAGTGGGCACACGAGTGAGGGTCCGGCATTCCCACCCGTGTCCGCCCCACTACACCCCTGCTGAGGAGCATTCATTAGTGAGTGTATGACAGACACTACCCCTCACACAACCAGCTGTACAACTTCCAGCCACAGAATCAATGAACCTCATAGACCTTGGGTGTCAAACTCAAATACACAGTAGACCAAAATTACAAACTTAGAAAAAGTAACAAGACAAACTTGAAACTGAAATAGCACCGCTACTACACTGCTGCGTCAACAAAACAGTCCAATAGTAAACAGACTTAATGTTATGAGTGGCTGGAACTCCCTCTTCACTGAAATAGCACCGCTACTACAATTCACTGCGTCTATAAAACAGTCCAATGCGGGGCCACGCACAAGCAGAGAGGCTGCTGGTCTATAGATGCAAGTGATGCCGCTACTACAATTCCCGGCATTACTTGTATCTATAAAACAGTCCAATGCGGGGCCACGCATAAGCAGAGTGGCCGGTGGTCTATAGACGCGAGTGATGCCGCTACTACAATTCCCGGCATTGCTTGTGTTTATCAAACAGTCCAATGCGGACTGTTTTGCGGACTGGACAAAAAATTCAATCTTAAATAGATAAATACACAATAGAAAAGCACAAATAAACATGAAAGGTAGCCTTATGTGCAAAGTCTTTGTCAACAAATGTGGGGCGGAACAGCATCACTTGCTATAGTGAAAAATCTTATACATTTCGGTACAGTTTAAAATTGCAAACATACACCGTATATCTTTGATAACCTCTGAGTCAAAGAATACATAACAGAATAAAGCCTCCGAACCTCTACTATCTCGTCAGCCATGGCTTTTCTGAAAGTAAGGGACATCCATTAGCCTTCTATAATCCAGGAAATCCTGGAAAAAAGTCAAGGAAGACCATACCTGAGTAAACTTTTCACTTCTATCATGAAAACTGGCTGTTAAGTCCTCCATTAACATTAACTCATTAACCTTACTCAGCCAGAACCCAGGGGATGGTGGAGAAGTACTTTTTAGTAAAGGAAGAATCGCCCTGGCCGTGGTCACTAAATATTTTACAATTGAATTTACAAAACTCTTATGGGGCCAGTCATGGCGAAACAACAGAAAAAAAGCCGGGTCCTCAAGGATCTCTAGCACCATTAGTTTTTGACACACTATCCTAACTGTTGACCATATCTCAGTGAGTCGAGGACACTACCAGAATATATGTACATTGTGCCAGTGTAGCAATGCTATGTCAATGCAGTGGCGGGCCAGCTGCAATTCATATTTACGATTCCTTTGGGGGAAAAAAAACGTTGCAGGCCAGAGTTTGACACCCCTGTCATAGACGTTCACTGCATCTACAATTTGGTATTCTGTATAGTTTTCAAGCTTCAATTACTATTACTTTCAAAAATTATTTTACAAACAATTAATATGACTGAATTAATAAGAGGGTAAGTGCCTAAACATATAACCAGCCTACTTGGGCAAAGGTTAAGAACTTCACTACCATCAGAAAACCTTCATGATTTTAAGAGTTACTGTACTGGGGGCAAAATAACCACAAGTAGTAAAATGATTACAATTGCTTGTATTTGTAATGGTTTATACACTTATTTCTACAGATGAAGCCAATTTTATACAAGATCTTAGTATTGAAGAGCTGTATCCAGAGTCATTTGGGTTTCTGACATACCAAGGTTCCATGACCATCCCTCCATGCTACGAGACAGTGACTTGGATTATTATCGATAGGCCTTTGAACATCACTTCAATGCAGGTAGTGTGTTTCTGATACTTTTTTGTACCGAGACTTTGTACCGAATTCATTAAACCACCAATGTGTGTATTTTTGTAAAGAGTTAGGAACTAAAGTGATTGTCAGTTTCTTTACTTTATTCTACTGCTTTAGCTTGTGGATGAATTCCAAAGTACTGGCAATAAATGCTCGACTATTTCCAACTTGCATTAAATATGAACTACTAATATTTGCAAATTCCACTAGCTGTAATAATTTGAAGGTGATTCTAGCTTATATTTAAGTTCCTATTTATTTGAGCATACAAATAATATAATTATGGAAGCAGTAATTATAATTATTATGTAACATGAGGATAAATATTGTTTTACTAAGTTTCTTAAAACTTGGAAAATGCAGATTGAAAAACACACTGAAATGAATATTTCTCTTTATTGATCCCCCCTAATTTAAAAAAGACTAGTGGCATCCTTTTATTGTCAAAAAATGTGTCATCATCATGAACATATCATGAACATTAAAGTAGGCGTAAAGCCAGTCAATACATTTTTCCAATAAGTTGTATCATGTTAGAGCCCCTTCACCGCATTCTAGTGTGGTGGGTAGCAGCAACACGTTACCCCATAGTAGACACATTGGGCCTGACTTTTATCAGTGAACCTGGGTGATCCACAAAACCTCGAATGGATCTTGTCCAGGATTGGAAACATTTGCTAACAAATAGAAAATTACTTTATGAAATCCATTTTAGGTTTGCTTGATCACCCAGGCTCACTGATTGTGTTTCCTCACATTTTTTTGTTTGCTTTTTTTGGAAATTTTGATGTGTTGTCACCCTATTTATTTTGAATATGCTTCCTAATGCAACAAACATTAACCTATAGGAAAATGCATGTTTATGAAACACATCAGGAACTGATTCAGCCCTAATATAATATAACTAATAATAATATAGTTGTTTTACCCCTTGAACCAAACTTTTTGGACTACTAGGCTATTTCAGGAGGTCAAGAAGGCACACTAGGCCAGAAGAAACAAGGTGTCCAAGAAAAGGTTTTTTATTAAAAAATACAGTATGATCAATAGGAAACATGATGTTGCATGTTCTTAGCGACAGATACAATATCAGGTTCTGATGATGAGGAGTTGAGCAACAGAATGTCAATAAGGCGATTGTCAGTGAGCTGAGAGTGCAGCTTGTTCTTACAAAACTTCATCCTGGAGAACAGCTGCTCGCACAAATAAGTGCTGCCAAACATTGCGATCAAACGCTTGGCACGGGCTAACAACATTGAAAACTGAGCATGTGGCAGCGGACGGTAGAAGTCAATGAGGGTAGTGAAAGATGTAAACTTGGAGAAGAGAACGTCCAAAGCCTGCAGCTCAATCAACTTCAATTGCACATCAGAGGGGGCGTCGTCATAGGGAAAGTCAAAAGGACGATCTTGAACTCTTGCGAATGAGAATGCACATCAGTAAAGCGCAAAGAGAATTCATTCTGCAGGGTTGACAGCACACTGATGCATTCTTCGGTGTCAACGAGGGCTGCATCACACTGGGCGAAGTGCTGTAAATGGACATAGTCGCCCTTATACAGCTGTTTCTCCCATGGAATCAGCTTTGCTTTGAATGCCCATACGTAGGCTTCCATGTTCGTGATGAGCACGTCACGTCCTTGAAGCTACAGGTTAAGTTCGTTAGGAGGAGGGGGTGATATCAGTAGGGAAGCCGAACCACAGAGCTTAACCTTGTCACAGAACTTTTGAACCTTGTGGTAAAGCAGATCGCCATAATCAGCCTCTGCAGCTTTGCACATGTGCTTAAAGATGCAGTGGCTGAGAGGACGAGCAAGCACTGCGTTCACTAACTTCACAACAACAGACATAATGTCCTTCATGACAACTGCTTTGGCACACAGTGACTCATAGTGGACGATGAAGTGCACCTTGCGTATCTCCTGCACACAGACCAAAGTGCAGCAGTGGTGGATGAGCAGCTGCCAAAGTCCCTTGGTACATCCATCAATGGCAGGTGCACCGTCGAACAGGTGCACCGAGACGAGCTTCAACAGGTCAAAACCACTCAAAGCAGGTAGGAGGGCATTGAGGACATCTTGGCCAATTGTCATTCCATTCATCGGGATGAGGCTGAGAAACTCCTCAACTACCTCCAGGTCTTGCATGATCCAACGCACAAAGATGGCCAGCTACGCAGTGTCTTTGATATCACAGCTCTCGTCCAAGGCGATGGAGAATATATCAAGAGTTTTGAACTTCGTAAACATTGAACTTCGAAGACCAGACATCAGAGGCCAAGTCCTCCACGCATCGAGTCACAGTGCGGGCAGACAGCGGGATTGCCTTGAAAGCGTTGTATTGCTTGGGACAAATGATGTCAACAGCAGCAAGTATACAATCCATTACAAAGTCTGCATCAGTGAAGGGATGCATTTTCTTTGCAATCAACAAGGACATTTCATAGGAAGAATGAGTGCGACGCTCAGCAGCCTCAGAAGCTTTGGAGGCCTGCTTCTTAAAGAGGGACGACTGTTGATCCAACCGTGACTGCGTACGAGCCACCTCAGTCCTCCACTCATCCGCAGTGTAGTCTCTGTACGTGCGCGCGTGCTTGGCATCAAAATGCTTCTTAAGATTTGACCACTTGAAAGTGCTGTTAGTGTCGTTGCACACTAAACAAAGGGGTTCGGGGTTGAAGACACGGTGTTCAAGGTCAACCTTCCGGAGACTGGTAGCTGCGCATTGCTTCTGGTCTTTAGGTATAGTAATTGGGATTACTGTGCGGGAACTTGATGATATAGCTAAAATCACAGGAACTTGCAATAACGCGACAATTCAATTAGGCTGGATACAACAATAAAGTACTAGGGGGGCGTTAGGCCGGACTGGAATACTGGCTAGGCCTTAAACTCTCATACATATACCTCTTCCAGAACATAGCAATTTTTATATTTCCAGTATGGGCTTTTTATTGAGTGAAATCTTTGCCATTACCTAATATAACAAAGCAATATATTTTTTTTTACTTGGGGGGAGGACCAGGCTTTTTTGCCAATATAGTTTTGTAAAAATGATTTCATTTATTATGAAATTTAGACAAAATAATGAAAACATATTTTTTTTCTATTTTGTTTCTGTTCTGTTTACAATGATACAAAATGATTTTAAATACAAACCATGGCAAGGGAGCACTCTATTGGCTGTTGAAACTGGCACAGGGGTAAAGGGGAGGTGGTACAGTGGAGAGGGACCTCAATTCCTCAGATGTAAAAAGAATTGACCATTTCATACTTAATCAAGAATGTTATGGTTTTTATTAGACTGTTGTTCAGTTGTTTTTTTTTATTAAATCTAATATCTAATTTATAACATTTGCCTAGTGCATGACAGTCTTAACAAGGCTCACCTCCTATCTGTTGTGGACTATGCAGCCAGATTAGTTTTCTCTCCCCCTGCCCAGGGGGTGTCATAGGGAAGTGCAAAGTGTTCTGCTGCACAAAGTCCCCAGACCCTCCTCAACCAATAGGGGCTTTCTATCAGCTTGAGCATAAAATTGAGGATACTTTACCACTTATCTGCACTTTTCACCTGACCTTATTAATGTTCCTCTCACTCATAAACTCATCTTGATTATGATTCCAAGATTTAACCTGGAATTGCCCCAATTATCTGTCTTCTCTTGTTAGGTTAGCCCCATCTTTAATCTGTAGAAAAATGTAAAAGTTAAAAAAATGTGTTTGTTTCTTCAATTTATATACAAATTCTCCCTGTGTAGTACTTACAGTACAGGTTTTGTTTAGGCAATTAAGGCTACACAGAGAACTATTTGAACTTTGACAATGCACTGGCCAACATTCTGAGATTTTATATATAATTCCAATGAACCATTTGTTTTTTTTGGACTATTTCCAAAAATGTTTGTAGCGTTTTTCCTCCACAATCACGGAATGCAGAAAGCAATTACTGTTTAAACCAATGCAATATTCATCAGCTCATTTGGGGAATAGCTTTACACAGCATCAAAACAGTCTTGTGGTAAAAAAAAAAAACATAGGGAATTTAATGATAATTATCTTTTACTTAAATGCCTTTCATGTTCATTAGTTGAATGACAATTTGTTTTTGTGTTATTTGGTATTAGGTTACATATTGAAAAAGATTCAAGGGTTTCTAATTCTTCAATAATTAGATGATGGCCAAGGCTTCAGCATCACCATAGAAAAGAGGAATATTGATTAGACCAGTGGTCCCCAACCTTTTGGGGCTCACGGACCACTAAATCTTCGGACTCTGGACCGCGCATGCACAAGGGGATGAAACTTCCCCCAGAGTGATGCCATGTTGATGATGCTAGAACCCACCCACTCTCCCATCGCAGGTTTGAGCCCTGAGCCTGCATGGCATACAGAAGACATAGTCCGTGGCTCTGGCTGGTGGACCCCCCCCAAGCGGGGTCCTTCTCCATCTCTGTGCTCTTGCAGCCCACCTGTCAAACGTCCATGACCCACTAGTACCCCTGGCACATAAAGTCATGAGAGCCATAATATGTTTGGTGTTTTTTTTTTCAAGAACATGTGACTGGCGCAGTAAAGAAGCATCCAGTCAGCAATTTCAATGTTTATACCTTTGAAATCTGATTGAATGCTTTTGGTTTTTACCTTTGTAGAACAGATCTCCATTATGTGCCAGCCTATTACATTTGAATTGAGCTTAAAACTGTATATTTGCTTTGTTTTTTTTTAACACGAGGGGGTGCTGAGAAGTTCCTGGCTTTGCCCAGAAAGAAGAGAGCCAGAGTAATGAAATAACATATTTATTCAACATATCCTCCCCCCTGAGACTGATGCACTTGGTACAGCGTAGTTACAGCTTTTCTAGACAGTCAAAATAAAAGTCCTTTGGTTTGGCTCCAAACCAGTTCTCAGCAGCATCTCTGACTTCAGAAATGTCCTCAAAAAGTTGCCCCTTCAGGTGTTTCTTCAAATTCGGGAACAGATATTAGTCCGAAGGGGCCAGGTCAGGTGAGTAGGGGGGGTGGTGGACCAATTGGAAACCCAGGGTGTTCAATTTGGCAGCCACAACGTTAGATGTGTGCGCAGGTGCATTGTCCTGCAAGAAAAGGATCTCTTTGGTCAACTTTTCAGGGCATTTTGTCTTAATTGCCTCTTTCAGCTGGTTCAGAAAGTCCTGTGTTCTTGGAAAGAGAAACTCTATCCAGGCATACATACTACAGGGCTGCAACAGCGATCCTGATTGCTGTTGCTGCACTGTACTAGTAGTATGTGTTCTTGTATAGAGTTTCTTCATCCAAGAACACAGGGTACTAGATGTGATGAATGGGGAAACTTGTCCCCATTAAACCTTCAGTGCCTGGGGATCGCCTGCAGTCACAGCTGTGACAGCAAAATTCCCACGGTCATGTGACTGTGGGAACTGAACTGCAGATAAACCCTGCAGTTCCACTACGATTAGTTACTTAATTAACCTTGTAGTGCCCCGGGGATCGCACACTCTTCTCAATGATTGCAGACACGGCTGCAATCATTGAGAAGATGTTGAGAAACTTCAATTTTGTCTATCGCCATAAGAGAATGTAGTGATTTTGTGAGGTGTAACAGGGATGGGACCATTGGATTCAGCCAATGTTTCATAATAAATTTTTTGCTGCCAGAAAGCACAAATTTTCAAGTTTGGATATAGTTCTTCTAATGTTAAGTACTGGTAAAGTTGAGGGAAGTATATGTACAATTATCACATGGGGCAAAAAAGGTTGGTTACAATCTCCTATTTTTCTGAATATTTGCTTTGGTATAGGGAGCATTTAGCATTATTAGTTCCTGTTCTGTAGCCTCATAGCTGTATTTTACATTGTGAAATATAAGGCACTGCTGCATCTGACTGCTCAGAAAAGATTTAGTCATTACTGGGTTACATACTGTCTTTTGTAGACATAGGGTCTGATTTAATAAAGCTCTCCAAGGCTGGAGAGGATACACTTTCATCAGTGAACCAGGGTGATCCAGCAAACCTGGAATAAGTTTGGTCCAGGATTGAAACTATTTTCTAACAAATGACTTGCTGGATCACCCAGGTTCACTGATGAAAGTGTTTCTTCTCAAGCCTTGGAGAGCTTTAATACATCAGGCTCATAATGCAGAAAAGACATGACAAGTGAATAATGAGGAACAAAGCAGGCTGCCCACAGGCAATACTGGTGACTATTCTTTTTTCCTCTCCCTGCCTTTTGTTGGGCTCAGCATAGTTTATTTCCTTTTTGAATAAAGTAGAAATTATTGAATTAATTTGCCAGATTTATTCATAAATACCGCTTCCCTGGTTTCTTCAATGACTCCTTGTTTCTTCAAATAAAATCTAATCATATCTGTCACTAAAATAAATGTTTGATTGATTTTCTTATATTTTTCTGTAATATTTTTAATGTGTCACAATAGGTACATTTAATCATGCGCCGTCTGACTTTTTTCTGGCTCTCGGTTACATTTTAGTGGTTTCTATCAAAATACTCTTCTACATAAACTCGTACTTCCAGTCACAGCATAATGCTCTTCTAAAAACATAATAAAGATATTAGTGTCAGACAGAGGATTTGTAATATCTTAGGTTCATATCATCTAAGCATATTACTCACCGTCAGAATGTCTATGCATGCTGGCAGAGGTATCACTTGTTTATTCCATTTAATACTTATTTTCATTAAGACAGACACCTATGCTGTTTTACAGACCAATGCTGCTTTGTGAGTTTATTGGTATTGTTTATGAAATATTGTTTCTCACCCACAGAACAGCCGTTAGGAGAACTGTAATCTTTTATGATTAGTTTCTGTAGATATCACAAAGACCGTGTAGGCTTCAGCTGTGGTATGCAGAAACCTTAATAATGAAGCAATATTCACTTACAGAAGGGGTTGCACTGCAAGAAAACATAAAGATATTAGTGGAAACAATAGTCGGTATACAAAATAGGTGAAAATTTCCCTTTCTTTCTTTCCTTCCAGGCTTTCTTTTAGTACCTTACTGACACTGGTGCTCATCATTCCACCTATATTGGTTCTCAGAAGACTTATGGCAGTAGGGGTCAATTTACAGGGTATAGAATACCTTAGCTGTGCCCCCTGGGATTATTCAATAGCTGTATTGCTACAGTAGACTGTCAGAGATATTGTACATCCTGCAGGAGACAGTTACAAAGCCATTTCAGTCCCAAGTGGACTCACTGTTTCTATTAATTGCTGGGCCCTGAAGGCTATGTATCGTGTACCAAAGGGCTGCATTTGACCTTAGGGTCACAAGTGGGGTACCAGGGATATAGGGGGATTAGAAAGATCCAAAGCAGGTTAAATCCTCCAGAATACTACACAGAAAAAAAAGTGACAAAACAAGAGATACTCCACCCCTCCAAAACAATAAACTGACTCACACTGCACTTGGTTCAGCCATGGAGACAGGCAGAATAGCCATGGATAACCTTTTCAGTAAAAATAGTAAAGTGCACAAGCTAGTGCAAGTTACAAAGAATTACATAATTTGGCAAAGTACCATCTTTAGAAAAAAAATTGTTAAAGCAAATATAAGTATATAAGTGTTCTCATAAGACTAAAACTAAAATAATAGGATAAAATTTTTTCCAAAACTTTCTTTTTACATTTTGGATAGAATAGAAATATGTTAGATTTGTTTTTCATGTTATTTTTTGTTTTTGTATTATGTGTTTTTTGTTGTTTGAGAAATCAGCGAAGAGTTCCCAGTTGATGGTGCCACCAGGGAAAGTCTCTCTGTAGACACATGAGGACACATCAAATGCTAAAAATGTTTTTAGTATACTTCTGCTGACAGTTATAAAGAAAATGCCATAATTTTTCATAAAATTATTTTTTAAATGTTTCTCTTTTCATTATATGGAAAACTAGTCCTTAAACAGTGAGAGGTCTATTTCAAAATATTTTTACCCAATTGACCCCAATTGAATACTATGGGAAAAGGTTTTAATCTGGTTATTTTGAAAATAAAATTCATAAACAGAACTTTGTGCACCAATGCTTACCTATTAAAGATTTTTTTTCTCATTTATTACCCTCTGACTTTCATCCAGAAATCCTTTTTTTGTATGTCATTAAAATTTTACAAGAATATGGAAACATAGTTAAAAGATTGTCTTCTGGTTTCATGTGGAATCTTTTAGTTGTTTGCAAGGTAAGATAAACTATGTTTAATACATGTATACAAAAGTATGAGAAAACAAATAAGACAAGGTAAACTATAGAGATGAACTTTTGATGTGTACAGTAAACATATTGATATCCACAAAAAATACAAAGTACCTCTGATAAGTAGAACAGAAATGATGATACAAGAAGCACAGAGATTTTGATATAGAAGAAAGTATGACTTTAAGACTATGAATAAAATAGAGATTATGATAAAAGATAAAAAATGACCTATCGTAAGTAGAGATAATGGACCTGATTTATTTAAGCTCTCCAAGGCTGAAGAGGATATGCTTTCATAAGTGAACCTGGGTGATCCAGCAAACCTGGAATGGATTTCCTATTTGTTAGCAAATGTTTTCAATCCAGGAATAGATCCATTCCAGGTTTTTTGGATCACCCAGGTTCATTGGGAAAAAATCCAATGATTTACATTTTAAAAAGAGGTTATGTAAAACACAATAGAGCATTTGAATAAGAACAAGAAAGCCTATATGTTTACAGGAGAGCTTTAATGGGAGTGCTTGAATGTGCTGTAGCACCCCTAAACATTCTGTGCTATGGGTGCTAGCACATCCATCAGTCTGCATCAGATATGACTAATATGGATAGAAGGTATTATTAGTTGGGTGCCACAGCTTATTTTGGCAGAGCCTTTCCAATTAACCTAGACAAGCTTCTCCTAGCCCAAATGTGCCATAACATGCCAATGCCCACTGTGTTTGCTGTGCAGGAGACACAGAGTAGAACCTATGCAGTCTGGCTGCTGCTGTAAAGCTGTTGCTGGTGCTTATAAGACAGGTCTGTGTAATAATATAATATATTAGAAATAAAAAAATAAATATGTTCTTAGTTCATTTGCAAGATACATTATCCTTTACTCAATCATTTATATATTTTATTTTGGGGGATATGCCAATATGTAAGAAGGCAGTATAATCATGACCCTGCATTTTGTTACACACAGTACATTCTCCTAACCTCTGAACTCTGCTACATATTACTAACCCCTGCACTCTGTGATACTTTACAGTATTTTATTGTATGTTACTGACTACTAACTTTTGCACTCTGTGATGCTTACTACTAACCCTTGCTCTTTGCTTAGATTATGCGTGCAAAAAATATACATGATGAAGGTTAAATGTATAAAAACAATTCTATTTGCCAAGGTGCTTGTGAGAATATTACTTGTGGCACAGTAAATTAAGCAGCTTTTGATTTTACAGGGGCTGTGGAATATGCGTGCTGTGTATACAGTGAGAAGGCTCATGTTTTATTTAACCATGCAACTTTAAGCCTCTCCATTTGTTCTTCCAGCATAATGTGTTCACATTCCCAGGCAACTCATTACTTTATTACAGCTCATCACATGTCTTTATCAATTTTAGCAGTAGTTCTGGCCCAGCCAGATTAGCAGACAGGGCTTATCTTGCATTGCAATCCCACAGCTACCTGCAACTTCAAAACACTCTGGTTTAAAATTCCAGTCAGGGATTTAGCCCCTTAGCACCAGTACAGCAACACCCCCCCCCCCCAAAAAAAAAAAAATGAGCCGTAACTGCTGTTGATATAAGCAAAGACCCAGAAGAGTGCAAGAAACAATAGTTTGGTTTAACTTAAAGACTCGCTCTAGTGTCATTCTTTGGATAAATTAGCCTGCATCATAAAACTGGCATTCTGAATTTAGATTATGGGCATTGTATCTTTTGTTCTTGGTACTTACATTTAGCACCATGGACCATGTAAGGGATAAAAATATTTTCCAATAAGGTCACAGAAAGCCTCCTCAAAAATGTTTACAGATTCAGAAGCCTCTGGTCATACTGTACCCCCATCTAAGTGTTATGGAGTATGTCATCTTTTTGTTATGAAGTTACCTCCGCCTTACCATGCAGATGATTTGATCTGCAATCTTTAAAGTATACACTGTAGATATTCGGAGATGAGTAATGAGATATATGGGTTACCTTTACCGATAAGTACCATAATCTTTTAGACTTTACCTATTGCTGTTCTGAAAGTACATGGTAGCCATGGGTGGCGATTAGGAAGATCTGCCGATTGCAATAAGATTATCTCCATACAGTGCTGTAATATAAATAGTTTTATGGAGGTCTATACACTAACAATTAAAAATATAATTAAATTTTATTCTTGTGACAGCTTGAGACTTTGCCCCTGATTCATCAAGCAGAATCGGATTATCGCTCGCACATTCGTATTCGCGATCCGAAATCGTACGCCATCGCGCTATTCAGCAACTGAAAAAGATCACGGCCGGAGCCGCGCATCTCCGGCAGGTTTACACTGGCGAGCCTGCATTAAAAGTCACTGTTCCCCTAAAAAATCATTCTTTCTAATGGCACACACAGTACCCATAGCCCTAAAAAAAAATGTTTGCGCTGTTTAAATGTTTTTAACATTTATATGCGCTAAGAAAAAAGCATATTTTTAAATCACTTATTTCTTTCCTGTTAGGCAAGAGTTAACCGAATTCAACTCCTCTCCATAGGCGAATTGCTATGATCGCACCATTGAACTTAACAGATCCTCCTTAATCGCGCAGCTGAAATCTAATCGCCTTAATTGGCAGATTCGCGCCCCCTATTGCTCATTATTATGAAGGCAGGAACCCGGCTGGCAGTGAGGAGGCGAGTGTACGAGCACACTCGAGTCCGGACCACGGTAAACCGCGATTGCTGGCCGCGCGTATTTTCGCGCTTCCAGCGAGCGCGGATTTTATTGATGAATCAGGGGCTTTATATTAATGGGTGTTTTAATAGTATACTCAAACCACACAGCTGTTTTGCCAAGTTAAGCTTGCATTTGACTTGCTTTGCCTGAAGTTCAAACACACCCTAGTTGTGTCTGATAAAATGCATCACAGGTCAGATGTAGCCATTGGCCTCTGATTTATGCTGACTGAGTAAATGTGATTAAGATGGTGTGTGCTTAACCTGCGTTATAAATGTATATTGCAGTAAAATATTGGGCATCGACATGACTCTTAAAAAAAATCACAGCTGGCTGTAGATTTAAATAATACGATCATTTTAATACCAATATTTCAAACTGGTTTGCATAGCAAAAGTTATAAAAACGTGAATTAAAGGTGAAATAAATAGATGTTTACTAATGTAGTTAGCATGCTGGCTTTGATATGGCGTTTTATAGTATTTCTGTACCTGCTTGCAAATTAGCATGGCTTGATTTAAGATACTGAAGTCTCTTAGAAGCCTAATATTTTTAAGAAAAGTATCCCTGGAGGTACATAACCCCCAATGTACTTTTAGTAGTTATAGTATGTAAGTGTAAAAGAAAAAAACAAAAAAGGTATGATGCTTTAAATATGCAGAGAAAAGTCTACATTCAATAATATCACTAGTAATAACCTGATATTTAAATGAAAACAAAAATAGTTGTTTCTCATGTAAGGTATTATATTCAGTGCTAGACATTTTGTTCATTTCATTGTATTATTATTATTTATTCTTTCAAAGTAACACTATTGTTGACTTCGAGGAAGATTGGCATCTAACAGTTACAGTTCCAAGAACTAATTTGTAGCCCTACAAACATCAGCTAATTTTATGCATACTGTGTTTACAGGATATCAGGGCATATTCATATTTCTAGAATTCCATATAAACATCAGTGTTTTCATATCTGTAAAGTTCATACTTTGTAAAAACTGGGGTGTTTTTTTTTTTTTAATTCCAACTGACTTCTGAGCTGATAAAATGATGAAATCTGAAGTGAAGGAGTAAAATCTGCTTCAATGTTTGCAACTGATTTCCCAACCTTCAGCCGGTTATAGGGAAGACGAACTTCTTGGTGAACAACAATTACATGTGCAAACATTCAAAACATGCAACCAAACTTCTGAATGCTTTTGTAAAAAAAATTGATCAGAAGGCCGGGTAAGTGTACAGTGCCTAGAGAAAAAAAAGAACCCTTTGGTAAAGCATAAAGTTGGCAGCAGATCTGTCAGTGTTACCTGCCTATAAAGGGATATCCTGGCACAGCACATTGTATGTTATCTATACTTACTTTTGGTGTCTTTCACTGTGACCTGAAGTCAGATTCAACATGCCTAAATCCCATAAAATGTTGTGGTGCCAACAGGAGTGCATGCTAGAACTGGAGCTGACAGCACCTTGCTAAGAAGTTTATCAGGGGAAAGGGCCATGCAGATAAATACTCTTTATTATATATTTTTACCATTCCTAATTATATGACTATCCATTTTTTCACTGAAACTGGAGATCTTCATTAACTCAACTAAAACTGTTATATTTTGCACATATATTTTGTATAATTTTTAGCACTTTTTTCATGCTGAATTGTATTTGAGCATTAAACATTTTCCATTAATATATATGGCAAAGGTTTGTTTTTAAAAATGTATCTTGCTACATAATTACTAGTATTAGAATTGTGGCTATTTTACTGTTTTCCAGCCCAATTAGAGATACTGGACTGTCTTGAACTCCCTACTCCTATTAATTCTTATTTTCCCCACACTATACAATCGCCATGTTCACCTGCAGCATCCCTGAGTTAGAAACTTTGAATAAGCTCCAAGACAGTCTGTACTAATAATTTTCTTTCCACCTAGTATGATTGTACTTGGAATAGTTATTATCTGCTCAAGTGCCACACATGGCATTGTGAAGAAAAGAGGAGGTAACATACTCTTTTATATTCAAAAGTACTTGTTATATTCAAGAGATTCAGCAGGCAATCGGAGCGGAAGCACAGTGAATGTAAGAATCATAAGTAGAGGGAATGCCTGGTCAAAAGAACCTTTCTTGTGGTGCAGTATTTTGCAGAACTGGCAGAGACAGGACTTAAGTTAGGGTGGTTTTAGGATAAGTGTCAGCCTTTTTAGTTTTCTAGGTATGTTTTACATGAAGTGATCAGCCTGATGAGTGACTGCTCGTGTGTTAATCATTTATAAACCCAAAAAAAAATATTTTACAATTATATATGTAAAGAAGGTAGCCATATTTGTGCATTGTGTATGCATGTTCAGCTTTGTGTTTAGTAGCTCTACACAATGGGGATGATTTACCAAAAGGAATTTGGGCTGTTCACTTAGCAAAGTGAATTATCATTCTGAAAGGTATAAATCCCTTCGGTTAGTGAATGTGGTAAAAGTTTACTTTCCATAGATTGCCCAATCATATACGATTGGACAAAACTATTACACCAGAGACAGATGCCAGTTTTTTTTATTTGGAGGAAACCCCCACACACCAAAAGGACAACAAGTTCAACACAGATGGTGGTGGGGACCATACTCAGAAGTATAATATCTCTGCTGCCGATGAGAGAACTAGGACCCACTATAACCTTTCGGTATTACAAACAAAATTATTTTGTTAAACACCTTCAGCTGCATTCTTTATACCAAAAGAACAAATGGGGAGCCCATTAGTAAAAGTGTGACACAATCAATATATTTTTTAGTAGAGAAGAGGATTTAGATAATCAGCTTTAAATGTGAAAATCTTGAAGCTGAAGATCCTAAGCCCTATAAGACTATAGCCAGTGATTTACATCTTATTGTCCAGCTAAAACTTAAATGCCTTTTGGTGGATTCATGATACCAGACAATGCAAACATTATTACTCAGTATGCAATTTTTCAGCCTTGTAATGTAATACTGCATATGACTGCAAAAATAGTGTGGTGATGTGAATGAGACCTAAATGTTTATTCCTGGGATTAGATATACTTTAAGACTTCCTGCGGGTCTTGGTTTGCTAATCATACTCAAGAAAAAATACTCTTTGTTGTTCTTATCTCCCTTGCACATGTGTTTGCTTTATAAAGTGACCATTCTGTATTGGCTAAATCAACATCACTATGAACTTATGTGCTAAGTGAGTTTATAGCATGTTCATGTCAGATTGTTTGTACATTTTATTAGTTAATTTACCTTTGTTAAGTAACTTTATTAAGTTACATTTATCAGTTAATTGTCAAATTAGGAAATGAAAACATACCAGGATTATGGGTGACTGGCAGTACAAGTTAATACGTCCCTCACTTGTAGATGATTTGAAGATGGTTGTAAAGGTACATTTCATGAAATCGTAATCAAAATCCAATAAACTATAATAACAGTGCAGTCTTTACCATTCGATGGGAAAAACGAAAACAATACATTATTTGGAAAGAAAAAAAATCCTTCCTCCAATGTCATATTTCTCATAGGATCCTCATAAATATAGAATATATAAGACACACATGTCTACAAGGTGAAGGCATGGCTTGACGTTTGCCTTAGGGCAACTGTTCCATCCCAGTGTAAATGTGTACATTAATGCAGGTATAAACATTCTATCTCTAGTTAAGTTTTGCCGTACTTTTCAGCTGATCGTTTGAGCCAACAGCTTGATAAATAAAAAAGCCCATTTGGAATCAGCTGTTTCATTACAAAGTTCCACCCTGTGCACCTGCAATGCTGTTATAAACTCTAATCCTTAGTAACCACCGTTACCATAGCAAAATCAAATTTTATACAATTACTGAGCCCAGGCATTAAAAAATTATTATTGCAGCCATAGAAATGGCATGGAGAGTGTAAATCAGACTGCAAAGAAAAACATTCAGGAACACGCCGAGGATGGCTGCTTATGTACATTTAATTATGTGCATTTCTGGACAAATATATAACAGGTTTCCATTAATTGTAGCTATGGGGATTTGCGAAACTGGTGACAAAATGATTACCTTTTTTGAACATATCAGTGTTTGCAGATCTGTTCCAGTTGTTGTGTTTAGCGAAAAAACATATTGCAGAAATACTGAAATATGCATAATTAACTTCCTGATAGCTGAAGTACTGAATTCAGAACTGTCAGAAGTCATGTCATTAGTAAATAGCAGCAAGGCATGCAGAATGACAATCAACTTGACTCCCATAATTCACTAGCGGTGGCTCAATACAGCATCTGTACTTCATTTGAGAGAATTTCACCCCTGGGCTGTTATGTTGTTAAGCCAGGAAATAGATGGCAGATTTGTTGCTTGTTATGCACCCTTCTGCAGTGTCTGTGAGGGAAGCACAATAAGAGGCCTCATGATTTTGTAGCATTCAAACTTTTTTTTTCTTAACTGAATTTCATTATCATTCACAGGAGCAAACAAAAGACTGCCAGTAGCTCAGATACACTTAGTGTTTGTTTCCAAAACTATCCAGATTTAAAATATATTGTAAGCAAACTCTTACTGTATCCATTATGTAAGATAGGCCTATTTTATTTTTGGAGTCTGCATATTTGTAAAGTTGAACACATTTTTTAGAGCCCATTTAGATATTCACAGTGTGGTAACCTGTGCATCATCCCAATGCATGACAGCTAGAGGTGGAAGAATAGTTCCAATCGGAGTAAAATCTGATCAGAACTATTCTGACCTAAAATCGAAACTAAAAAGAATTTAGGCAATCTGAGTTCTGATTTGACCATAATATACAAGTCTACAAGAGCTGTTATCATCAGCACCATTGGCAATCTTGACGAGGCAAACTGTACCTGTCATCAGTAGGTATTGTAAAGCTCAGACAATCTGGTTGCCAGACTATGACAGCTGTCATTACCCAGTAACTGGTGGATTGGCTGAGCCGTACCATACCTGTTATAGGCATTATTATGGGACCATGGAGTGAGGTAAGTAGTTATCTGCATTGTGTCATCCCCTGTTAGAGGAATCAATACTTTTGCATCATCTGAAACTGAAGCAACATTTTTATTTTTCCTGGAGATAGGCTTTAGCATTTAATGACGCTAGTACTAAGGCAAATAATTCCACTGCCTTTGCTAACATATCCTTCTTAAGTGGCATGCTGGCTGCCATGCTTATCTAACAGCTTCAATATTTCCTTCTTACCAACTGGAAAAAAATGCTGACCTGGAGTTCTGACTTGACTTTGATTTCACTGGTGGCTCCTAATGCTACAAAATGGGTTTTTGACTTTGTAAAGCTGTAACAATGTAAAACAAACATCAGTAATGGCATATTTATGTGACTTTCACCAAACATTCACAGGCGAACCGATGACTGTCATTTGAAACACATGAACTTGAATAGTTGAAGTGACCAAAATTGATATGAATATGACTTGTATGTAAAGACAATTCCGCCTTCTTGGAAACAAGCTATAAACCTCATTCTCTGTGGAGACAGATGCAGTCCCTAAACATCAAAGGATTGCTTAACAGAGACAATGATTGATCTTCCATGTATGGATGCCTGAGGATCATTAACACCTTGGCCAGTTTGACCATTTGGTGTCAGTTTATGCCCAAACCAGTTCACTATAACTTCAGACTTCCTGGAGGGGGCAGGGGTATATGACAACAATCCCAAGCCTGGGACAAGGACAATCTGTGTGACCTTTTGATCAAGACTTCACCAAGGATGAATCAACAATGTGACCTGCAGCGGGGTGTGGTTCAAGGAGAGAAAACCCTGATGTGTATGGTGGTGTGAGAGAGATTGACCATGTGCTAGAGATAGAGCTAGACCCCTTTCCTTCCCCTTTCTTATATACCCTTTACCTTCTTCCCTTTTGTCTTGAAAATTATATGTAAATAATATCCTAAGCTGTAAATAAATCTTTCCCTTTTGTAAGATCTATTGGTCCTTCTTTAAATCCAAGGCACCCCAAACAGAGCACATTCTACAATAGTGAATGTCATATTTCCTGCTTTACATATATGCCCATAAATGTCAGCTACCTAAAATTATTTAGGTGATTAATCTGTGCCCCTCCAGTTAACAATATCTTTATTTCTTTATGTCAAGATGCACTCTTTACGCCTGCTAAGTCAGAATCAACCATCACAGATCTTTCAGAGTATGAGTGACAACTTCCGCCCAGTTCAACCTCTTTTTCATCGAGGGCTGAGAGGGAATCTCGATTTTCGCAAACCAGGACGAAAATGCAAAGGAGCAAATTACAAACTTCATGGTATGGAAATAATCTGAATTTTAGATATCTACAAACAAACTTTAGTTGTAATTGTGAATGAAAACTGTAATTTAGAAAAAAGATGAGAAAGAAAATCCGAAAAGTGTTTTGAAACAGTTATAACAAGATGACAACTGCCTACGAGATCTAGTAACAATAGACCTAGACAGTTAACCACTTCAAAATATGGATCTGCTATGACCCAATATGACACATGAAACACATTTTGTGCTTTATCCAGTGATTTATGCTTTGAAATTTATAGTATTAATACTAACTCTTGGAGACCTGAGATAGGTGCAATATTTATGGTTGATGCAGCCTATAAAGCTTTGCAGGAAATAAAAACGTCCCTGCATATTGCAGTAATGTGATAAACTTTTATACACAGATACACTTATTGGAAGGCAATATTCCCAGTTGTGTGGTTGAGATCATTAGATATCTGGATATTAACCCACAGTGGCAAGTATTGTTACTGATATGGGGAAATATAAAATGGTCTAGGTTTTCTTGGATTAAAGTAGGGTAAATGTGTAACTAGAGTTAACCCTATACAGAAACTGCTGTCAATACACTACTATGTGCATTGAATTAACATTATGTTATGTCATTTTGTATATACTGCATGGGAGTGCTGTTTAGGTGCCCCTTATATTTAGGTGTAAGTATAACCACAAATATTTTTCTAGTTTTGGATACAGCAGTATCAGTTTACCATTTGCTGTTAATGAGAGGAAACCTCTAAAAGGTGAATGGTTGCCACCCGAACAGGTGTCCCAGATAAAAAGATCTTCTCTTATTCTGAGACAATGCTAAAATATTGGTTTGGCCATTGTTTTCTGTCTCTAGGACATGAATCCCCAGAAAAATTAGTAGGAGTGAATCTCCCCCAAGTAAATAGACAGGGGTTTATTCTTCTCTACCTTCCCTTTCCCAAAACTTATTTAAAAATTTCTCTCTAAACCATTTTTGTCTAGATGTACACTTTAACTAATCTTTAAACAAAGGGAAGTTAGGAAGGTATTTCACAAAATAGAGGGTAAAGGGATGTATTTTGTTTTTTGCTCTTTGTTTTATTTTTTTTTTTTTTTGAGATGACAGAAATACTAACTGAATATTTTTTGTAATAAATAAATTGATTAAAGTTTGCATTCCTAGCCATTTTCTATTAATATATTTGTATATATATTTTGGATCAGGTGTTTGAAAATTATATGTATAATATTAATGTATTTTAAATTAATAAAATAAATAATAAATAATTGTTTGGTTTGTGTTACAGTGGACAGATTGATGTCTTCCAAGAACTTAGACTGATTTGTGTCACGTTTGTCCAGCCTAAAAAACTTCCAGTTGAACTTTTTGATTCATGAATGGAGCAAGATTGAGTATTGCCATTTGATTGTGTTTTCAAAAGAACATGTTTACAAGTTTGCAAATATTACACCTCACATGAAATGCACAGTGTCACTTACGCATGGTGTGTGAGAAATGATAAACTATTTTTAAACGTCTAAAGATGATCGCTAACTTCTACTTTTAATGCCAAACGGACATAATAATAGCAGAATCTCCTGTCTAAATTACTTCCAAGAGGAAACAGTGAAAGTCCAACTGCAAGATCAGATAAATTATTCAACAGCCATCAACATTTAGGAAATACATTGAAATAAATGTATCCCAAAAATTGCCTGCTCGAAAGTACATGCTGCACAGCTTTGTACAATTTTGTAATCCTAAAAATGACTTGCCTGTTCCTGAAATGTGTGATTTTTGATGAAATGCATTGCAGGTAATCAGCAGGTGAGAGATGTAAAATAGGAGAAAAGATTAACTGACTTATTTTTATTTCTGTCCTAATAATAAACCAAACATTTTACCTAACGGTACATGATATATTACTTAGAATTGCTGGTTTCATTATGTTGTGAATTTCTTTTAATGATACAAATGCATTTTACCAAGTAATAATTCCTGTTTTATAGAAAATGGAAATAAAACTAAAATTAAATTACTGTATATGCTATATCTCATTGAGTATATTAATGCTGATGTGTTTGTGTTCTTATGTTTATAAATTAGTAACAGATACCTGTTTTATAGCGTATATTTAACTGAATTGTACGCATAGAGAGAATATTAACTTGCCACTTTTGAGATTTGTCCAGTGTTACACTTTTACCAAAAGCTTTATGTCATTGTGGTGACATCATGTAGCCTTCCCCATGCTGGCTCACAACCTCATTGGCATCTCATATGGACCCCTTTGTTCTGTCTTACAGCCATGAAAGGCACTATTCACCATACAACCACCCCATTTAAAAATTAAGTTTATTCTGCTTACATGTTCTTTTCCATGGTTCTTCCTCCCACTTTCATCATAAACAAGCTATTGATATTTTACATTTTTTAAAATGCTTCATTTATGACTAATTGTTTTCATCAATGGATCTCCGCATGTCTTTATGCAATGCAGGCTTGGATGGAGGGAGGGGTTGGCAGTGTAATGTGTATACACCTAAAACATCACAGAAACCCGCAAAAGTTCACGTCATGGAAATTACTCACAGGGATAGATAAAAGAACCCTAGATTAACTCACATGAAGCTAGCAGATAACGCTAACACCTCTACTGATATTAGAGGCATCCCCAGAGCCAATATCAAGGCTCACAGGCAGCACGGTGGCTCAGAGGTAGCACTGTTGCTTTTGCTAGGTCCCAGGTTTGAATCTCAGCCAGGACACTATCTGCATGGAGTCTGCAGGTTCTCCCTGTGTCTGCGTGGGTTTCTTCCCACATCCCAAAAACATGCAGTTAGGTTAATTGGTTTCCCCCCAGAAATTGAACTTAAACTGTGACTATGGTAGGGACATTAGATTGTGAGCTCCTTTGAGGGACAGTTAGTAATACGACTATCGACTTTGTACAGCGCTGCGTAAAATAATAGCGCTATATAAATACTGTATGATAATAATATTAAAAAGGCCAATGTTGTTCTTGGGTCCCTACACTGACGGTAAATACTAAACACAACACTTACAACTACAATGGAAAACACCTGAATAGACAAAACATTTGAGAGTAAATTCTTGCAAGATTTTAAAAGATGCATAAAAAAGGAAACAGCGCCGAAATTCGTTTTATGAACACATTGCAGTAATGTCTTCAGTTACAATGAATATCAATGTGTTGCCTTTAACACTCATCAATGCATGTTAAAGGCTGCTCTATTTTTGTCTGTCCAGGCTGATTTAACAGTGCTTGACTGTACATAAAGTGTTTGTCAGAACCGTTACCATTAGGCACATTATTTTCTCCATGCAAGTATTATACTCCTGAGCAGACACTACTCCAAAAAATTTAAGGGGCATTAAAATCACATTATTAAATCTCACAGAAATACTTAAGTTGAAAATCAATATGAATTTACATTGTGTAATTCATTGAGAATAAAATGCCATAAGAACGGAAATCAAAACCAAAATTAACCCACTGAGGGAAAAATCACACTAAAATGAAAAAAAATAAAAATCACAGAATAATCAAACGTTTTCAATTTCAGCACAGCAAGGCATATTGTGGCATCCACATGTCTGTATGCATCCCTGACAACATCTGGCCATGTTTCTGATGACACGGCAGATGGTGCTGAAGGGGATCTCCTCCCTGACCTGGATCAGGATGTCACTGAGCTCCTTGGCAGTCTGTGATGCAGAATCAGATGCATGATACATAATCTCTTAGGAGGTCCCTAATAGATTCAGGTCTGGGGAACATGAGGGCTAATAAGAGGTATCAATGCCTTCATTATCCAGAAACTGCCTATACACCATGACCCCATGAGGCAGGGCATTGTCCTGTACCAGGAGGAAAACACACTGTGCCAGTTTAGACTGAAAGCTGTCAATGTACCATTAGCTAGCACATGGAGGATAAGGATATGCCCTCGCAACCATTACTGATTTACTGCAAAAAACAGTAATGTTGCAAGATGTTGCAGGCAGCATAACATTCACCACGGCATCTCCAAACTTTTTCATGCTTAGTGTGAATCTGCTCTCATCTGTGAACAGACTAGGGTACCATTGATAAACTTTTGATTCTTGTATTCTATGGCAAATGCCGATTGAGCTGCATGGTGCTGGAATAAAAGCACCCTTCCCACTACAGAGGATCAGGCTCAAATTCCACAGTCATTGAGTTTGTCCAACTCTCCAGTTTAAAGGCCCATCTTTAGTATCTACTCTATGATTTCGAGACTGGGAGATGCAGCAAACCTTCTTGCAACACCACATGTAGTTGGGCCATGCTGGAAGATCTGAACCGTATAGTACCAGTAGTGACAGGGATATTGATGACAAATCTGTCAGGAATAATAGAAAGAGAGTAATGGTCCATAGGTTGCTTTGTGGGTTGGCTTGCTGGTGACCCTCCAGTCCACATTATTATTATTGGCAGGTGAATTTTGTGTACAATCAGTAACACATCCTAACCTGACAGATTGATATCCCAAAAGTTTATTTGATTTGGTGATATAATGTGTTGAATAAGTGTTCCCTTTCTTTTTATGAAGTCTGTAAGGGGTGCTAAGTAAAAGAGTATTTACTAAAAAAAAAACTTTCTGTACATTTTTATTGTTAATTCATCTTTTTCTCCCAAGATTGTTTGTAAAAACATTACAGTTCCACCGTATTCACTAAAGAAGCTATTTTTTTTTTAGATTTCTGCATCTGATAGTATGAATTAGGTGACACTATTAGTTGTCATTACTTTACCCCCCACCCCCATAATATACTACTTTAGGTGGTTTTCATAGTTGTCACACACAGATAAACCATATTTTGGAAGACATGGTTTGGGAGAGATTTTAGGCCCATGAGTTAAAATAAGAGCATGTAAGAAAGTAGAAATGTTGAAGTTTGAAACGTGAACATTTCTTACTTGTCTGGGGAGTGCTTCAAAAATCTTTAGCTTTGAAAATCATTGATTTTTTTTTATCTTTCAACAACTAGCTAGTCGCAACATTCATTATATTATATGTGGTTTCTTCTATTCCACAGGTACAGGACACTAATAAAAAATATACACAGTCAACATATTATTGCAGAGCAGGTTTCTTAACTAGTAAAAGATGTACAATTTTAGAAAAATGCAACTATTCACATTACCATATTTTATTAACAAAATTACTACAAATAGTAGAATAGACATACCCCACTATGTATATTACGCCATAGTAAAAACAATTTTATAATGTATGAATTACATCATACACAGTGTGGACTTTTCTAATACAAGTAAAAGAAAGAAAAAGGAAAAACAGTTATGGTTGTTTTTGGATAAGAATTATTAGCCAAGTTGTGAACTTTTGCTTTTCTAGCACAGTAAAAAATGATATCCTGCAGGTACCCGGCCACTGTGAAAAATAAGTGTTATTCTGGAAGTGTCTCAGTTAGCTAGACTCTCAATCTCTCATTCAGAGAATGTAAGTGAAATGCACTGAAAGAAGTCATTATTCATTGTCATCTTCAAAGACGTATAGCCGTGTGTGTGTGACATTCCAGTGTTACCTTATTTAACATGAATCGGTGGCAGCTCCTGCAGGTAAGGGTAGGCAAAAAGCAGTTGATGCCACAGATCTGCTATTCTCTTTAGGGATTTTATTTTTTATGCACTTACTCTACTCTTAGTGGTGATGATGATGCAGTTATGGTATTGAAGACATTAACATTGTAGCAGCTGAGCATATGGCCCAAGAGGATGTTTTATTGAACAAAATAAAAATGTACTTGCAAAAACTACCAAAAAAAATACCCTAGTTCTTTGAAAAAAAACTCACTTGGATTTGAATGGGTATTTCAGTGCCACCGAAAAATAGCACAGTTTGACTTTTGGTACATGGTGAAACCTTGAAAGCTCAGACCAACAGCTAAAAAACAAAAACTCATTTTTTTTTCAAATGAGTCCATAATCAGCATTCACAAAGCCTGCTACCTCCTTCCTTCTTCCCTGAGCTCCACTTTACCCTTGTCCTACACTCTGTCTTCTTCCTTGATCATATCAAGTCGAAAGACACATTTGATCAAAATAATTGTCAACGAAAAAGTCTTTGAATAATAGGCTAGTAATTTACACAAGTTGGTTATATATATTTCAGGGGCCCAAAACCCATTTGATTTACTTTGTCATGTTCTATACTGTGTCAAATGTTTACATGTAGCAAAAACATAGTTGTAATGTAATGTAATGTAAAGAGAAAGCAAAAAACAATGCTAATTACTATAGATAACTGAAAATTACTGGTCATTTCCTTTTCTTGTAAAGCAAAAAAATGGTAATGGCAAAGGGCTTCAAACGCAGATTGATAAATAAACTGTATACAGCTCATTAGTACCATTAAAGTATCAAAACATGAAGGAAAAAAGACCAGTTAACCAAAAAGTGATTTTGTTGTCATATGATTATGGAACAGCCTAGTCACATTTATTTTTAGCCAATTTATCAGGTGCATCTGTTCAACTGCTTGTTAAGACTAATATCCAATCAGTAGAGTGAAATTTTAAAATTTGATCTCACAGCGAATCGGGCAGTTCTCGCTTACCGAACATGTAAGCGAGAGCGGCCTGCGTAAATTTAGCCGTCGAGATCGTTTTTTTTGGGACCTGCAAGAGCAATCAGGGGAGCTCAGCTGACATCCCTGCTCCCCTTTTTGCTCTTGCAGCCTTGTAGTATGTGTTCTTGGATAGGAATTCTCTATCCAAGAACACAGAGTCCCACAGCTGCATTCATACATGATGAGCACAGCCGCGGGACTCACACTAACAGAAGGAGTACCGCGGCTGCAATGCAGCCCTGGGAATCCTCCCGTGCACGGCCCCCGGGCACTAGAAGTTAAATGAGTGTATGCCCTCATTCTAGTGCCCAGGGATCGCACACAGGAGGATTCCCACCCCCACAGGAGGATTCTACTCCTCCTGCCTCCCCTGGCACTGGAGGTTAAATGAGGGCAAGCACTCATTTAACTTCTAGTGCCCGGGGACTGCGCACAGGAGGATTCCCACGGCTGCATTGCAGCCGCGGTACTCCCTCTGTAATGATTTCCTTGATGTTCCGATGGGTGGCCAAAATTTTGCAGGCCCATCAGAAGTTTGAGGAATTTTTTGCGAGAATGTCAAAGGTATTCTCGCTCATCCCTACTAATCAGCCAATCACTTGGAAGAAACTCATGGCATATAGGCATGTACACGTATGTACATGTCAAGTCGACGCATGTACATGTCAAGTCGACCCGCTGAAGTGATTATCAGAATGAGATCGAGGTGATTTTCTTGACTAAACCTTGCATAGTTGGTGGTGCCAGTTGGACTTGTTTAAGTATTACAGAAACTGCTGACCTGTGATTTTTAGGCACAACCAGCTTTATTGTTTACAGAGAATAGTCCAAAAGGGGAAAATATCCACTGGGTGGTGGTTCTCTGAGTGAAAATGCCTTGTTGATGCCAGAGGTCAAAGAAGTAAGATAACACTAACTCAAGCAACCATTTGTTGAGGTATGCTGAAGAACACTTCTAAACACGCAACACTTCAAACCTGTAGCAGATGGGCTATAGCAGAGGGGGATCACACCAGGTGCCACTCCTGTTAGCTATGACCAGGCACCTGAAGCTATAACATACATAGGCTCACTAAAATTGGATAAAAAATAAATGCAAAATATTCCCCTCCACCATGTCTACTGTTCTTATGATATAGTCAGAATTTGTCATTAACAACATGGATCCATCGTGTCGGCAGTTCAGGCTGCTGGTGATGGTGCAATGGTGTAAGGGATACTAACTTGACATACTTTGGGCCCCTGAAGTGCTCAGCATTTTTAAATGCTGCAGCCTACAGTATTGTTGCTTTTGATAGCTACTTCTAGCAAGAAAAGTAAATTTTAGTTCAAACCATATCAAACTGTTTTTTTAAACATGACAATAAGTACCCCAATAGGCTCCCTAGGTATGAGATCTCAACCCAATAGAGTATCTTTGACATGTAGAGGAACAGAAGATTTACATAAAGGATGTGCAGCCAACAAATCTGCAGCAACTGTGTGATGCTATTGTGTCAAGGTGAACCAAATTCCCTGAGGAATGTTTCCAGCATTTTGCTGAATCTATGCCACAAAGAAAAACCGCAGCTCTGAATGCAAAGAATGTACCTAATAAAGTAGCTGGTAAGGAAGCCCCCTTTGCATTTCTAGTTTTCATGTCTCTGGAATGGTGACGAAGAACCTTGGGGAAGAGAGTAACAAGGTTCTGACAGTCATAAATTGGTAAGAGAGATGGCTTGGATTGATTGCAAAATGCTAAAAGGCAATACATATCAATTACACTGGTCAACAAGCATTTTCTTGCCAAAGAGATTAAAGTCACTTTAGGTTATGTTTGATGCACAGATTCCAAATATGGTATTGGTTTTGCTAGATTGGCTCTAGTTTTTGAAATAATGACCTCAATAATAACAGCATAGAAAACCAATGGAACATGAAAATTAAGCAAAATTAAACTAGATATGCCTATGTATACAAAATTAAATTTTTGAAATACTTATGTCAATATATTCTATATTCAGTATATTTACAGAACTAATTACAAAGAAGTAATTGAAAAACTGTGCATGATCTCTTTTTATGTTGATGATCAGGACAATCACGCTGAAGGCTCCAGCAGTAGTCTGCCATCATGTGTCTATCCCATCTGTCCTGATACCTTTCTTCCATCACCTTTATATCTTGATGGAACCTCTCCCCTAGTTCCTCACTGAAATCACCAAGGTTTTCTGAAAATTTTTGATTTGAGATAGTGTACCTTTATGCTCATAGCAGCACCTAAATGTTTAAAATTAAGAGCAAGTTTTGTACCAGTTCTTCATAATTTTGTGCTTTATGGCTTAAGAAGTTCTTGACAACCATGACATAGCTGTGCCAGTCAGAAGCTTCAGTAGCAGTCATGTAACTTGTGAAATTTGAATCATTTATCAGTTTCTGAATCTCGGGTCCATCAAAGATTCCTGCTTTTAATTTTTCAGTACTCAATCCAGGGAAGAATCTACAAATGTATTTGATGCAATCACCGTCTTTGTTCAGAGCTCTAACAAATTCCTTCATTAATCCCAACTTTATGTGTAGTGGAGGGAACATGATTTTTTCTTTGTTAACCATTGGCTCGTTAATGATGTTCGCTGCACCTTTTTCATGTTTTCCCTTGGAGGCCATGTCACATGTCACCAGTGATCCTGCTTTGCTCTATTATCCCACAAGCAGATGAAACATGGGTACTTTGTGTATCCACTTTGCTGTCCAAGTAGGAAGTTCACCATTTTTCAGTCAACACATATGGACCATTGGTGTTCATGATAGCAAAGCTTTTGTAAGACCATTTAGATATTTTCATATTCTTCTTTAAGTTTTTTTGAGTGACCAATTGGAATTGATGCATAGCAGTTGCCATTATGCAGTAAAACAGATTTCAAACTTTGAGTGGAACTGTCTATGAAAAGCCGCCAGTCTTCTGCTCGGTATTCTGGTACTTCCATATGGGCTAGTAGTCCAGGGATGTTACATCAGTACACAAAGTCTCCATCTTCACTGAAATATGGTAGGAGTGTCACCTCTCTTGTCCTATAAACCGTTATTTTAACTTCCAGTCTCAGACAGTTCTTTTCTTTTAGCCTGGATGCTAAAAGTTCAGATGCTTGTTTTGACAGACTTAGGTCACATATTAAATCATTGAGCTCTTCTTATGAGAACTGCTGGTTTGATGAAACACTTCTTTCATATTCAGTTCCACTGCTAACTCCTGGATTACACTCCACACCCTGTATATCCTCCATGTCAGATACAGAAATATCAGGGAGTGTACTGAACACTGGTATGGGAACATCAGCACTATGCGGCACAGGTCGTCTTGCTGATCCCAAATCAGGGCACTTCTCGTTTCTTGTAACAATTGAAACCTTTTACATTCACAGCACAAAAA
The DNA here is from genome assembly GCF_032062135.1 of Pyxicephalus adspersus. Taxonomy (NCBI): domain Eukaryota; kingdom Metazoa; phylum Chordata; class Amphibia; order Anura; family Pyxicephalidae; genus Pyxicephalus; species Pyxicephalus adspersus. The sequence continues at coordinate 27,638,176 of NC_092868.1, read as the reverse complement.
TAACAATCATTATGATGATGTTTGGGCTCTCGCTATACCATAGGTACACCAAATTTCAAACTTTTCAGTTTACCATATTTCACTGACGTAGACACTCAGTACAAGTTTTGCATACCATATGGGGAGCCCAATAGTTATCTTGCTCCCCCAGTTTAATACCAAAATATGCAAGATAGGCTTGTTTCACAAATTCTGTAATGTTTCTTCTCTGTTTTTGCCACCACAAATATTCACCAAAAATGTAGCAAAATACATTAGGGTCAATAAAACAAAGTCTTCTTGAAGAACTCATATTTCTGTAAAAAATGAAAATGTATGAAAAATATTGTTTATTCTGATTCCTGTATCACAAGAACTAGAGCCAATTTAATGAAACTGATGTCATTTCTGGATTCAGACCTGAAATACATTAAATATATTGAAAAATCATTGGCAAGTGAAAAAAAAATTACTTTTGTTGAGCTGTGTTATTTTAACACCGATCAGTTGACAGGGGACGTTAGGGTAAAATAAAATGATTAGATACATTATAATGCAATATATACAAATCTGCTAACCATAGTACAGAAGGCCCTGCAGTGGTTACAGCAAGTGACACACATACAGATATACAGATACTTAAATACTAGTATAGAAAAGATTCAGTACAATAAATATGTGTACAATGAACTATAAACTCTGCTGTCTAGTTCTGCATTACACACTTCTTAGCAAAAGTTAGTACATCATTCCTAAAGACTCTGGTATATACAGCTGCTATAACTGATAACGTTATGTATAGGACAAAAAAATTTTGAGGCTAAATGTAAATCAGGCCACATGATTAATATGACTACGTGATCTTATGAAAACCTCCAGTAGACATTATTAATGGACATTAAAACTATACTCTACTGCTTTTGGTGATCACATCAAAATATTGACAATATGTATACAACAATGCTAGATAATAAAGTGCTTATCATGTGCACATCTGTCTTGGGCCTGTCTCATGCATATCCTGAGCCTTTTCTTTTATCAATGATTTGACCGATCAAATTCAAAGTTCGATAGAAAGCTTCATGGAAGGGAAGTGTCAACCATTTTACCTTGTTAGAGAAATTAGAAACTGCATATAAGTTCAGCTGGCAATACCTCTAAATTGACTGGTCATTTAATCATACTTTTTTGTTAAAAGTAACCTTTCATCATACAATCAATCTGAATAGCTTGGTTTTGTGACAGGCTCACTTTAAACACTTTTGTGACAATAGATACATTTCAAGCTGATCTCTGGGCAAGTGTTAAAAAACTGGAGAAATGGTTTGATGTGTCTGATGACATGTAAGTAGCGTTATCAGTACCTTGTTTTTATTATTGCACAAAAACAGCACTAAGGATCTAACTAGTTATAGCTTGTATATGTGTGATTTGCCAATGTTATATACATAAATCCTTATGGTTTTCTTTAGGCTGTTCTGTTCCTGAGCATCCATATATTAAGAAAAACCAAGCTCTTGGCATATTTTGAAGTTATTCAGGTATCTCATAGGACTGGGCAATCCCTGCTGGGTCTACAATCGCATAACGTTAACAATTCTAATTTGTGTTTGTGGTTAGTTCCAAATATGAATTTGTATACTTTCATCAGAGAATAAATATAAATCCAATGAATGTATTTATATTTGTGATTACAACTGAGACAACAGCCACTACTTTTATGTTTGTTGATACAATGATCTTACAAACTCGACTATGTTGACTTTTATTATAGAGCATTTTTTTTTTTTGTAGAGTAGATCAAAAGTCTGGTATTAAATTTAATGATTTCACTCAAAATAATACTTGTTATAAATTATCTTCAATTTGTTTCTTACCGAATCAGTATTCTGAAAGCCTGCCTATAAGGCAATGCAATATAGTCCATAGCACACTGGGTGCAAAGCATTATAAAGATTCCCTAGCCAGGGGTACAAAGGCAATAAAGATAATAATAGTAACCGTGCTGAAGATAAAACCGATAATGATGACAATAAAAAATGAGTATCACAGTTATCTTATATATGATTATAATATGGAGGAAATAGCCATAGAAGACAGAAATAGTGCTGATGATAATGAGGATAATGCTATTGGTGAAAATGACTAAACAAGTTTTGCTTTAGGATTTCAAGTATATTTTACAATAATGTTGTTTCTTTCCTGATTAAAAAAATAATTGTTTGCAATTCCTCCCTTTTGTTGCATCTCAGTGCCCTCAGGCAGCCTCTTGGCAGCTACTTTATGCCTCCATTAATGCCAGCATCCACTACGTGGCATGGGCTTATTCATGATACAGTGGACCAATCTTGCATAATCTCTTTCCATTTGTAGTCTCTAAGTCCATGTGACAAGGTGACAACATAAAAGCACAACTGGGAAACAGAGATTAATCCATTTCACCCCATAGCAGAAAGGGCTGATGCATGTTGATTGCTGTAAACCACAAATAGCTGCTGCTGCTGTGACACTCCAGGATCTGGGAAAATACGAATGTATGGAGGAGGAGGGTTAGTTACATTAGGTAGAGGAAGGGAAACAGAATAACTGTACTTGACAGTAGAGATATCATTTAAGAGAATTTCAAATATGTTGACAGTTAAAAAAGTTTGTATAGTTAGTTATCTCTATGCAATGGATAAAGCTTTGTGAATGATAACATTTTAGAGAGAGATTGTTTTTTTCCTTGAGTACTAATGACTGTGAAATTAATAAAACTTTTGCATCGTTGCAGCTTATAAATATTGTTCAAATAGTTTTGGTTTAGTAGACATGCCAGCTCACAGTTGCCTAATTGGCTAATTCTCACAGATAATTATAGATAGTTGTTAAATTTCAATTTTCTCAAAAACAAAAATGTGTAAATTGGAATTGTATATTGTCAGTAAAATTCATTATGAATTGTAAAGTTTTGTATTAAAATTTTAAAAGTAAGACTTTGATTTGCTAGATGTATTTATTACAGAGGAGGAATTTAGAACAGCTGTGAATTTCAAAGAAAAAAAACTGCTGAAAGGGAGCCATGAGCACCATGGACAAATTTCCCATATGATGAACAAGGTACTATCTGGCAGTCACACATGACCAGCAATGCATTTATTAAATTGTCAATAAACCGAAAAATTTGTAATCACTGGAATCTTCTGAAAAATTATTAGTTTATACTTCCTGATTACTTGAGGCAGCATAGGCTGGTCTTCTCTGTTCAGTGTTGCCACTCATCTAAATAAAGGTAATATACAAAAAATATAATTTCTGATTGAAACATAGCCCACCCATAAATTGGATTGTGCAGGGTAGAGGTCAAGTAGGATGATCATATGAAGGTAGATCATATAGAGGTAGATCATATAGAGGTAGATCATATAGAGGTAGATCATATGGAGGTAGATCATATGGAGGTGGATAATATAGAGGTAGATCATATGGAGGTAGATCATATGAAGGTAAATCTTAAGGAGGTAGATCTTATGGAGGTGGATCATATGGAGGTTGATCTTATGGAGGTAGATCATATGAGGAGGTAGATCTTATGGAGGTGGATCATATGGAGGTTGATCTTATGGAGGTAGATCATATGAAGGTAAATCTTATGGAGGTAGATCTTATGGAGGTGGATCATATGGAGGTTGATCTTATGGAGGTAGATCATATGGAGGTAGATCATATAGAGGTGGATCATATGTAAGGATGAGCGAGAATGCCTCTGGCAAAAATTTCCTCGAACTTCCAATGGTTCCGTAAAATTTCGAACCAATTTTGCAAAACCATCAGTAGAGGAAATTAAAACAGGAGGATTCCCAGAGCTGCATTCAACCCTGGGAATCCTCCTGTTTGTGATCTCCGGGCATTAGAGGGAGGTTAATTAACCTCTAGTGTCCAGGGGATCCCACACTCTTCTCAATAAATGCAGCTACAGCTGCAATCATCGAGAAGAAGCTCGGCAAAGGATATATAACTAATATAATGTAATATAACTATCTCTAACAAATGATACATTTGTTACCTCTTATGGAGGTAGATCTTATGGAGGTAGACAATATGAAGGTAGATCATATTGAGGTAGATCATATGGAGGTAGATCATATGGAGGTAGATCTTATGGAGGTAGATCATATGAAGGTGGATCATATGGCCTTACTGAAGAAACATTTCTAATAATTATATTGCTGTAATATATGGATGAATTGCTCAGTGTGATTATTCACAATCAGTGTGGCCAGAGCAGTGTAGATGGGTTAACATACTTTTTTTAAGGACACATTTACTAGCAATTCCAGTGTTTAAATAAGTGTCTGCTTAAATACTGTCCTAATAATTTACCGTAATTCCTAACTTCTGATTCTACAAATGCTTTTTCCTTGGCTGACCTTATATTTTTAGTACTTTGGTTTACAAACAAATATCCAACACTACTCATTATTTACCTACATACTCCAGGCCTGTAATTTAAAAAGTATTGAGGCTAGAATTACGGTATAGGAATAAGGTTTAATATTGCTATACCATTACAAAGCAGTTGGCTAGAAAAACATGGTAACTGGACCAAAAGGTAATTGTCACTAGTCCCCGCTGGATCAGGGGGGTCCTCATCACCCACCTTGAACCCCCAGCTGCTAGCAGCAACTTTGCTCAGAAATCACATTGCTTGTCTAGGTAATGTGACTCTCTGACAGTTGCCCCTTAACCTCAGAGGACCAGAATATTTTGCAGATGCGCTCCACTTGCTGGCGGAAATGTGATCATCTCCTGAACTGCCTCTTCTCCAGCACTGCCTCTGGTGGTAGGTTTGGATACCTGCAGGTCACATGCCCTCTTTTCATCACATAATCTTCATAAGAAAGTGACTGGGAACAGGCAGTTGCCTGAACAAGGAGGTCACGTGAGGGTAGGGAGTCCACCATCCCACCACTGCTTAGTAAAGCTGTTCACCGATGGTGTCCTCCAAATAAAACAGTAGTTATTAAAACAAAAGGTTAGCACATATGACAAGTCTGTATGACAATATCTCAGGGTAACATGCCCTTTGTCAGCCCACAAAGTATCTAAAACACAATATCTCTTATAGTGCAAAAAACAAATACCATATAAGTATAATTAACCCATCCATGCACTGCCTATAATCCAAGTAAACAACAGTTAAATATAGTTATATCATAAAAATAAGGAGAAACAGGACAGACAATCATATCGCATGGTATATCTGTAAGGAAATAACAAAGAAAAAAAAATCAAAATGCAAAATCACAATAAAGAAATAAGCTAAAATGTGTATTAGGACCCTTCGGCTGTAATGTGTGCAGCTTATGGATCCATTCTCTTTTCTTTTCTATTCAATATTTTTTGTGTTGCTCTATTTCTTCAATCGCAGTACCTGATCAATAATAACATACCATAACTGTGAGACAAAATGCTTGTGCTCAGCTAAGTATCTGGCAATGGGAAGTTCTGTTTGTTTCTTGTTTCTAGAATACTAATGTCTAGCAATGTGGTCGTTCTCCTTTGTGTAGTCACTCCAATGTAACATGGACCATATGGGAATTTAGTACACTATAAACTTTTTAACAAGTTTGACAGGTGAAATGTCAAATAATATGCAGATGACAATTAAATAGCCTAAATAATGATATGTAAAAGTTTCTCCATTGGTCAATTTAGAGAAATGGATACTCATTATTAGCAGGTTCCTAAAAAAGTGGACCTATCATCACAAGTTTTTACTTTTTAGGGTAAAGTAAAAATGTGGGTGTTTTTTTCATTAAATGGGACAAAAAGGCTAACCCCCCCCTGTTTTGTCTTTACTGCCGCAGCGGTAAGGACTGAATGGGAATGTAGAGACTCCTGGGATACATACCTCACATATCCCAAAAGGCTTTGGGCTGCTCCTTCTGTGCACGTCTCGCATTGGGCATGAGCGGGAGAGGCTTTTCTGTCATTGAAAAAAAAAATGCCAATCTCACTCATTTTATTTTATACAAATACAGCAGCGTACGTCACCCGATCTCGTGACTTTATAGTGTAAGATCTTGTGATGTAAGCAGAGGAAGCAAAAAGAAGAAGAAGATGGTGGCACCAGGCACTTCCTACACAGCGGGTTGAGGCAAGAAACCAGGATAACTTGGGACCAAATGGTGGACAGCTCCAGAGCGATCAAGAATAGTTGGGTTAAATAATTACAGTGTCATAATGTCAAAAAATATCATGCAGATAAGAAAGCAATTAAAATATCTAAAAAAAAAATAAATCAATTACTATTTGATCAAATTTAAAGGTAATATAAACACTGTGATTAGAGATCTGTCACATGAAAAATATCAATGTATTTTGATTTACAGTTATTTTGTTTGAACGTTTGTGAACAGTTATAATTTTGTATATACCATCTATACATTTATAGACAGCAGTGAATGTGCCATGGGACACTCTTGAAAGCTTGTTTATGAAACCACTTTGTTTTTTGGTGTAATTAATAAACCAGTTGGTTCCTCTACTATGGACAGTCATGTTCACTTTAAAAGGGTTTTTTTTTCACTTTACATTTTGTCCAGGGACCAATTTTTACTTTTAATTACCATTTTAATTGTACTGTTATATTTGCATTGCTTGCCAGTGTTTATACTGACCCTAATTAGCTGTCTCAAATTGAATCTACTATATTTGTTACTGTTTTTTCTAGTTTGAATTTGGAATATCTCATACCATCTGTATTTATGCGAAATTAAACCGCAATATTTAGCAGCACAGATTAAATTTCTTAAAAAAAATGTTTAACAAGCAACAGCATTTAGCTGTAAAAGGGAATTTCTTAGTTAAAAATGTTAACCACGCTACCCTACTTGTGAAGGTGTTTCCTGTAGAATGATCGATTCCTATTTAAGGTCTTATTATCTGTTTAAAAAAGTCTGGAAAACAGCTCCATGTGGTCTAATCAAAAATCCCCTTGATAAAAAAATAATGGAATGCCAAAGAATGTTCACTTGTATAATGGTGTTGTAATGTTATTGTCCTCCTAGCTAATGAGACCTTTTCTCTAAACATTTATATGCACTATTTTGCAGAAAATTCCCTTGGTAGTGTATGTGCACTATGAACACTTGAAGTAGTATCATACCTCTTTTAGTCTAATATTAGTTTAGGCAGTATGTAGCTTAGCAAGAAAATATATTTTAACGGTCAAAAGTTTATATAATGCATCTGCTTCATGAAAATGTTTTAAACGCTGGCTTTTTTTTTTAGAAATGTTTCATTTCTTTGTAAAAAGTTTACTAAAGTATTTTCATGTTATTACTATTACTATTACGTCTGCAAATAAAAGCAGAATATTTACTGAGAGATCTTGTAAACTGCCGTTTCTGACTTTGTTTTAAAAAGAAATGATGATTTCATAATTGGTGTACTGATTCTCTCCCTATCCTCTCAATTCCTGACTCCAGTGTCCAATTTATTGCCAGTTATCTGAATGCTTGTTTCAGGTGTGTCTGCAACTACTGTCTCCAAAAATTCAAGTTTCAATGAACGAATTCAGCAATTTAATTTACATATTCTCCCTGTGGATTGCCCACTTTTCTATTCTTGGGTGTAATTTATAAAGCTCCCCAAGACTGGAGAAGATAGCAAATCATGAGGGAACCTGGGTTATACAACAAACCTGGAATGGATCTGATCCAGGATTTGAAATATTACCCGACTAATAGCAAATTATGTTTAGAAAATTAATTCTATGTTGCCGGATCATCCGGGTTCTAATTAAACTCTAGTGCCCCGGGGCACTAGAGGTCTGAATGCAGCTCTGGGAATCCTCCTGTTTTAATTTCCTCTTCTGAAGTTTCGGAAATTGGTTCTAGTCTTGAAAAGTTTTATTAAATCAAACCCTAGTGTTCTCTATTTATTATAAGTCTGCATTTTTTATTTTTGTGCAACATATTTGTAAAAGTCACAAAGTACATGTGTACTTTGGACTATGTACTGGTCTTTGTTAGGTATGAGCTGTAAGGCCCCATCCACATACTATAAGAATGTTTTTTGCAGTGATTTCTACAATGCTCAGCCACATCTATTGCTGTCCGTGATGATGCTGATCCTATTAATTACAATAAATGGGCAACACACAAAAATGGAAATGTGTGCAGCAGTGTAAGTAGAAACACTGTGCTCCGCATCACTTACAGTTAGAATGTCAGACATTGTGCTCTATGAAATGTTTGATATTCTTGCCTATCACACATTAGGAAGATAAAGTAAGGCGCAGTGTGCTGCACTACACCGCAAATTACTTCTTAAAATCACGTGCATGACGCTATTAACATAGCAACTTAAAGCAACTTATCCCTAAATTACAACCATATCCTAAAACAATTAGTAGACTGTAATGGTGCCAAGTAACATAACACATCAATTTCTCATTTTCTGTGTACAAAATCCTAAAATCAATTTAAAATTAAAACAGAGAAATGAAACCACACATACAGTCATAGTTTAGATATAGCCTCCCATAACTATTTACCGGTGAATGAACTTGTTGGACTTTTTCTCTTCCTTTACTGTCCCTGTAACACTCATTCAAAAAATAGGGCCTGTAGTTGTCACAAGGTCAGAAAGGTGCAATAACATCATTGCCAGAAAAATGAAACTCCCCATTGCTCCCCATTCGCCACCAAGTCTCGGGAAGAAAACATCAGGAGCATAGAACTGTATAGCCCTCAGGAAAAGAGGGAAAAGTGGTTCAGGACCAAAACCTTTAGGCATACAGGTAGTCCCGGGGTTATATACGAGATAGGGACTGTTGCTTTGTTCTTAAGTTGAATTTGCATGTAAGTCGGAACAGGTACATTATTTTATTAAACGCAAAACAGATGTTTGTCTCAACATATTATTAGGCAGCGTGCTGTCAGTTACAGTACAAAAATCCTCACTGTTAGTTAACCACAAACAAAGCCAAAAAAAAAAAAACATTATGGAGCCTAGACATTTATTAACTTCTGAAGCAAGCTGTGCTTTGATATGCAAAAATAAACATCTGCAGAGTTTGTCCTGGTCAATAAAGAGTTACAAGATGTTACAGATCAGCTCAGCTCTTAGGATTACCCAGAACCTCAGCTGTGTTTAGCAAAAGATTTCTTCTGCAAGGCATGCAAAACCGTTCCACTCCCCGATTCAAGCCTCCATCCTGCACATGAGTGAGCCGGGAAGCCCCGTTCGTATCTGGGAGTCATCTGTGTGTCAAATGTCGTTGTTGCAAAATAGAGCTGATATCCAATAAGATAGTGATGTACCTACAGAGCTCATTCATAGTTCTCCTATAGTCAATTATCATTTACATTACTTTCACTTAAAGTATTAGATTATATTTGTTTTCTAAATATTAGAACTTTGGTCTCAGAATTAGTTAATATTAATCTGAAATGGTTTAGTACCCAGTTAAAAGTAGTAGGACCAGAATGATCCGAACCAGTAAGTTAATAAGCATGCACTATATTTTAATAAAATTATTGTTCTTCTGCCCTCTGTCTAACCCTCTCTCCGCCCCATCATACAGCATCATGTAAACCTAATGAGTAGTTTTCAGAAAATTAACAGAAGTCATTTTCAGATGATAGGAATACATTTTATTTTCCTTTTAATTCTTACATCTTTTTGTGTAACAGTAGTATATTGCAAATTTATTTGCATTAAAATGTAATAAAATACAACTTTCAGCGCACAATAAGGAATATAAAATATAATAAAAAGTTGAACATCATGGTATATAAAAGTGAAGCCCAAGATTTGCTTAATAATATGTTAATAATAATTCTTGTTTAATATAAACCTTTTACACGTTTGATAGTGTGCAATTTCAGATAGAAATATTTGAAGTAAGTTGTTACATTACCATGAATGTCTATCTAGTGGCAGCAATACTGTAATATTTAAACAGACCATGCATAAAAATAATTAAAGAACTACTAACCTTACAGACCTCACTCTCACCCTCAAAGCAATATGTAGCAATATATCATAAAAAAAAAATAAAACAAGAAAAAACAAAAATGTACATACATTATGTCGGGGCTTCTGCCCAGAGTACCATGGGCCTGCCAGTGAGATTCTGGCAATGTCTATAGTACACTCCTACACAGTATTCATGGATGGCTGATTTCTGCACAAGATGATGCTAAGCACTAACTTTACAAATCCTTGCAATCGGGATGGTAGGATAAAGCAACAGATATTTGTTACTAAATTCAAATCACGTGAAAGGGCTTCTAAGGTTCATGTTTTTCTTAAAGAAAAACTCCAATTTCCTTAAAAAAATATATAGTTTATACAATATAGAATAATATAACATTAATAAAGTACGTCTTGTTGCTACAATTCATTTTGTAATTTAATGTTGTAAAAATGCAGCAGGTGCAAATAGGTTTCTTGAAATGTTTGAAGAAAGATCATGAAGAGAGGATTGTTTTTGTTGAAATTAGAGTTGGACAGCACAATCTACATTTCAAAAACCGAGAAACAAGTAAATGATGGGTAAGAAACTTGTGGTTCCTTTTATATGCAGTCTCACATCTCCTAGATATAGATATTCTCAAGAAAAAGGCAAAGTAATAAAAAATGAAAAAATGAAGTTTCATTCTTGTCTGCTGCAAATTTTTTCTACATTTCTATGAATGTTATTTCAACAGTTTAAACTCTGTCTTAGTTAAGCCAATAACTGCATTAGAGTAACTGTATTACAACTGGCATTGTAGTTATTATTATTTATTATTAATAATATTATTAACCAGGATTTATATAGTGCCAACATATTACGCAGTACTGCTCCTCCATGCTTGTGGGGTGAAACAACCTCTAAGCAAAGAGGAATCTCTTTAATGTCCCAGTATTGACAATGAATGACTTTAAGGAAATTATAATAGAAATTATCCATTAGATGTTGACAAAGGCTTATTTTATGACAAGCTTTCCTTCAGCTCAATTAATAAGTGGGTCTCTCCTTCCGGTAAGTGAGCTGCCATCTGAAGTGGTGACGTGACATACTATTTTTGTGAATGGTACAGAGAAGAATATTCTTATACACCTATGTGCAACATTTTTATTAGAGGAGAATGTTACATGCGGTGTTTTGGGCTTATTACATTTACCAGTGTAAAATGACATATAGTATGGGTGATATCAGTGCTGGGGAGGAGATGTAGCAGTATCAAGTTGGCACATAAAGTGCCAGAGGAGGATAGGAGATGGTAATGTAAATGGGTGTTTAGTGTTAATGTTAGTAGATAGCATGTCTATCCTAATAGGCAGAGGGAGGAGGGGAATGCCACTGATTCCTTACTATTCTGAAACAAGCTACATATTTGACCGTTATGTGGGTCCTCTAGCTTCAGTGCTTTAAGTCAATAAACCAGAAAAATTCCATTATGGAGGTAAGGAACTTTCCTGACCCAGGAAGTATTAAAGAAAAGGAATCAACATTACAACCAGGCAACTGGCATTTTTAGACTTCATCAGTGGCAGACCCCATATCTCTCATGCAATATGTTTACTTGTCAACAATGTCATTGCATATTTGTATCTATGGATGCCACGTATTTACAAATCAGATAGCGTGCATCTAGCTTAAATCCGCTCAGAATGCTGAATTTTAACAAGAGCCTATTAATATAGCACCATCATTCTCCAAACTGTTGGAGATTTTTCCAGATAGTATAAGGCACCGGGGATAGGAAGATGACACTTTAGCAATTCCTTTTGTGTGCAGTGAAGATCAGCAGACCTACTGAAAACAGCTCCACAGTCGATTAACCTACCTCACCCACACAACGTGATTCACAGCATCAACATTCACTGCAAGTAATAAGTCTTCCCACTACCAAATGAACATTTCTTGGGTTATCTTTCTCACGCCGAATCAGAAGAAAATAAATGCTCCCTGCTGAGCTCCCTGAAGAGGGCATCCCTTCTTTAACCTGCACGCTTTAGATATGTGTCCAGATGAAAAGCAGAAAATGTTCATATTAAGAGCATAGCTACCATTATTACATTGGTAATAGGCTTATGAAAAGCTAATAGATCAGATAATGTGTATATTGTTATTTTAATAAAACTCCAACATAAACAGAAATGTAGTGCCAGAGAGTAGGCTCACAGACATTGCAGCTAATGATTCTAGTTTTCCTGACCACATAAAAAAAAAATATGTGCATTGCTATATTTGTATTCCAAATGTTTTGTCTAGATTTGGAAGCCACACTTGATATGGCAGTGTGGCTTCCACATGTATTTGCAAATGCATGCAACAAAAACCTATGTTTTGAATCTAACTTAAATCATATGTTTCCTTGTAAATAAAAAAGAATCAGAATATAAATTGAAGTACATGAATACATTGACTTGAGTATAAATTTGGGGTACATTTAGCCATCAATGAAAACAGTTATCAACAGAAATGACAATAAATACATTCATTGTAAATACATTCATTATGAGTTATTTTTTAAACATTATTTTCAAACTAAAAATAAAGTTAATAAAGTTGCAAAGATTCAGTCTGTTTATCTGTTTTGCCCTTTTTACTGGTTATTTTGTACTTTTGAGTTGGTTATGATGTGTCACTTGTTCTTAAATGATCTTTTGTGCATTATTGTTGGTCACCAGTAGATGCAGCTGCATCTCGGTAAAGTGTTACAAATAGCTAGCGTTTGCCAGCTCTTATCTATCATACCACTCATCATACCACTAGGTTTCACCCAAGTATAAACCGAGATTCCTTTCTTAAAGCCATTATTAGGTCTTGATATATACTTGAGTATATATGGTATTTTTTTTTATTTAATAAATAGCTTGAAAGTATGCTGGGGACACCTTTTATACTATGATATAAAGTAAAACACCTTTATTTGTAGGCACTGTTTGAATGAAGATCCTATGTATGTCTGTTCAAATGTTAAACATGAACGGAAATGGCACCTAATGCTCCCAAGTTTATTACATAGTTGAGGGCTGATGTATTGTAAATGTAATTATTAATGAGATGTCATGTGGCCCCACATATGTAGACATTTCCCTGGCATCCAATAAAACCATAATTCTCACTTAGTATGGATCAGGCTAGAGCGGAACATATTGAGAATGATTGTAATATCACATTATATTCCTTGTACTAGAAAACTGATTTTGTCATTCGGTTAAAGAAATACAGAATTTTTATATATTACTTCAAAGCATTACAGAGCCTAATACATGCATTTATTTGGTAAACCCAGAATAATATTACTATTTTATGGGATTTTTGTTTTTAATGAATAATGTATTCTCCTGCATCCTTTTGAAAGTTGTCGCATTTGAGAAATAAAACACTTGACATTTTTTTCTAGGGGTCATGAAATCCTGGCAGAAAATCTTTCTCCTAATACAGGGATTTTCGAATAATGTTCCCTGAATATGTTAGCAGAGGTCACCCAAGTCTTTGAAAAATCACTTTGGGCTATTCTCTGTAGCGCCAGTGCATTTTTATCACTACTAAAGGCTTAAAACCAGTGCCCTAGGTTTTATTGAAGATATATGATAGGTGTAGGTTTTACAGGAGGCTTCTAAATAATTTAAAGTTTATTACAAAGTACAGCCACTATTTAATCTGGACATCACAAAAAAAACAATTTAAAGAAAAAAGTATATATAAAAAAAATATATATATATGTATATATATATATATATATATATATATATATACACTAGCTAATTACCCGGGTTTGGCCGGGTATTTATTTATTGCAATCTTATATTATACTATTATATTATATTAGGTCCCATGGTTGAAATGTGTTGATGCGTTTCCGAGTGATGGTGGAACATGGCATGTTTGGTTGAAATGTCCTATTGCGTTTCCTAGTGATCACATACACACATCTTATATATATATATAACATATACATACATACATACATACATACAAATATAGCTCTGACATATAGCACAGCGCTGTACAAAGCTGACTGGTGCACTCTCATGAGTCTCAGTCATGTGTATAGCAAGTTTGGTTGGTGGAACATACACAAATACATACATACATACATACATACAATTGTCTATATATAGATAGTACTAAACAGTAAACTAATTTTATATATAAAAAAGTTAATAGATAAAAAATGAATTTTCTAAAACAGAAAATGGCAAACGAGAGAATGATTAGTCTGGTCCAGCTGCCTTATCTCCTATCACAATACAGATATAGTGATCAGTAAATGTAAGAAAAAGTAAAAACTGTCTAAAACAAGTTCATAAAATAAATGGTATTCTAAATAAAATGATTGCACAATTTTCTCCCAATTATTACAGTAATGCTAAAACATTAATCTAATGCCAAAACATTTTCTTTCTTCTCTCTCTTGCTTCCTAGTTCTTCAAAACCTTGGCAAGTGATCTAAATCTTTTTCTGCATCTTTTGATTTTTTTGACTCGGAGGTACATTTAGGCTCCTTTCATACCTGTGGTGCAAAAGCCCAGACAACTCCCAGGTTCATAGCAAACTGCTGTCATGGGCACTGTGGTGCAGTTCTTCCAAAAGTAAGTATGATCATAAGCCATTTATAATTTTTTGGAACCTTGCTGTGGTATGCAGCAGCTGCACATAACAAATGGTTCCCAAATGCTCCAATTCAATGCAGTATGTGGGACTGCAGTTAAAGCGCACCTAAACTCAGAATTTTCTGGTTGTTTGTTTTTTTAAGTGCAACACCCTTTTTTTTTTTTTATGGTGCAGCACCACCCCTTTAATTCGAGAATGAATGGGAGCCCAAAGCCTCTCAGGATACCTACGTCACACATCCTGGGAGGCTCTTGGGTGCTTGGGGGCATGCGCAGAAGGAGCCCTTTCGTCAAAAGGGGGAAAAAAGCCGATCTCACGCATGCGCAGTGAGATCGGCAAGTTTTTTTCCAAACTACGTCACCCAATCTCGCAGATTGCCATCGCGCAAGATGGGAGCGCCCGGCTCACTGGCCCGAGGACGGATACTGGGATGACGCAGGACCCAATGGAAGAAACCTCCGGACTGAAGGATTGCTCTGCGGGATTAAAGGTAAGTGGAATTTTTTTTAGGTTTGGGCACTTTTGAGTTTACTTCCTCTTTAAGCCTGCAGCAGAATACTGCAATTCACTGGGCCTGCAATGAGGCTTAAAAACAATTTACCCAGTGAATTTGTTCAACAAAACTGCTTGTTAAATATTATTACACAGTATTTATATAGCGCAACATATTACGTAACGCTTTACAAAGTCCATAATCATGTTGCTAATTGTCCCTCAAAGGGGTTCACAATCAAATGTCCCTACCATAGTCATATGTTATAAATACAGTCTAAGGTCAATTTTGGGGGGAAGCCAGTTAACCTAACTGCATGTTTTTGGAATGTGGGAGGAAAATGGAGTACCCAGGGGAAATTACCACAAACACAGGGAGAACCTGCAAACTCCATGCAGATTGTGTCCTGGCCGAGATTCGAACCTGGGACCTAGCGCTGTAAAAGCCAGAGTGCTAACGCTCAGTGGCTCAGTGGTTGGCACTCTGTGTAAAATTGACATACGTGAATCCACTTGAAAGGTAACTAGAGATGGACGAATATACTTGAAAGGTATTAAGTAGACATAGTTGAACACACTGAACATTGCACTACCTACTAATTCATTGGGCCTGATTTATTAAAGCTTTTGAAGACTGGAGAAGATACAATTTCATGAGTGAAGCTGTGTGATTTGGCAAACTTGGAATAGAGGTGGTCCAGTAATCAAAAGATTTTCATAGCAAAAAAAATCCATTGCAGGTTCGCTGGATCACCCAGCTTCAATGATTAAAGCATATCCTCTCCAGCCTTGGAAAGCTTTAATAAACTAGGCCCAGTGTGTACATTTCCTGCATTGTTCCGTCACTTTGTTACTTTTATGTGAATGTGATTAAAGCAAGGGACAAAGACATAAGTGAAGGGAATACCCTGTGTCTATCTATACACTGTGTGGAGAATCTGCCTTTCTTTACCTAACTAGAATATTTTGTATGTAAAAGAAAGTATTCAGCACCCACAATATTGCTGTCTTAAACTAGGCTCCAGGGCCCACATAAAGACTTAGGGAAGTGATGGATGTGAGGATTTACCAAAAATATATGAATAATTTAGTTACCAAACTATAATTGAATCAAATTAATATGTTTTATTTTATTTTATTGTACTTGGTCAGCACTGCTCACAACTTACAACATGCAAAGTTATTTGCAAATCATTCTTGTAACACAAAACAAAAAACACATGTTGTTTGCTTTCCACTGAAACAGACCTTAAATGAATTCTGATTTCTAATGTATATCAACATATTTCCAAAGATGAGGAAACCTAATATCCATCCACAGTCTGTTTACGTTGTGTCATTTAAAGGGCAGACCATTCCATCCAATTGCAACATCTGAAAATAGCTGCTTTCTCCCAAAGGAGCTCACTTATTCTAACTAATGTGACTGGACATTCCTAAAAGAAGCTATTCAGGTTTATCACAAAAACCATATAGGAAATTGAACAACAAGCAAGGAATATGTGTTTTCAAGCATACAAAAACCATAAGGTGAACATTTTGTGCATTGAAATATAAAATTCATCTGTTTTGATATCTGAGCAGTCAAGGCATGAAAAAGTCCAATAGATTTAACCTCAAATCCTTGTGTAGTGACACAGACTTTGGTGACTCATAGTTTAGCAATTCATTTTTACTTTTTATGTCGCAGGCTTAAAATTCAATGGAAATATTCAAGATATTCAAGCCAAGGAGCAACAGCATGTTTCCAGTGTATGCTGTATTTTTGTTGAGTATTAATGAGATCCCTTAGTAGTAATGTAGATCCAACAGTATGAATGGGTGTGCTGCTTCTGGCATTGATAAGAAAACAATTTCTTCATGACTGTAAACCTTCATTACACATGGAACATGTGGCCTAATGCGTAATAATTCTTTGAAAGAAGATGTAAGCATGGCGGGGCCTTATCTATTTGTGATTGTAGGGGAGGGGAAATAATTTTGGCCGCAGACCACTTGTGCATCTTTTGCATTTAGCTTTCAGAGAAGACTTGTATCAATGTCATATAGTTTACAGACTGACCATACCTGGTAGAAAATGTTCAGTTAATAATTTTTCATGTGCAAGGGGGTGATGCTGTCCATATATTGATAGCATGCATTCATCTATTTAAAACTAAACAGAACCCTGACTCAACACATGTGAAGCCAGCATATACACATAATACCCCCAAAACACAGAGATTGTTGGTTTCACACAACATCAATGCTAATCTCATTTGAGGGTCGCTATGCTATTGGTGAATGCATATACATTCTCCCCAAACATCCCCAATGGGACATATATATTTAAATGGACAAAGAAGTGAGCATGAACATACTTAAGGTCTCTCAAGAGCCCCCGATCCCAGACATAGGGAAAGGTATTACAACAGGAACCCCCTGTGTCATTGCCTACACTTGCTAAATACAAATCAAGTTGTAGTGTATGAGTTCAAGCTCATAACCTGCATGTAAGGAACTCATGGAAGAGGGCAATCACAAGCACCAGAAACTAAAGTGGAACCCTGGCTCAACTCTCAGGAAGCCAGCAGATACACACAGCACCCCAAAATGCAGATTGTGGAATCGCGACATCAAGCTAATCTTCTTCTGGGGTTTTTACAATAGTAGCAAATGCATACACATCCTACCCAAACAATGAGCATATCCTCAACTGGATACCTGAATGGACAAAAAACCTAAACATGAACAAAGGCCACTCAAGGGCTCCATTGCCTAAGCTGCAGGGAATGCAGAAGACATTTTTTATAGGCTTGATTGAGTGAACTACCATTTCTTTTTTTAGGTAGTTAAAATGCTGAATGTTTAATAATATTAGTCTCTTTAAATAAAGTTGTAAAGCAAAATAATTTCCTTATGCCATTTTAAAGACAAGAAAACACAAATTGTATTCTGTAAACATATTCTTCTCATTTTCCACTTTCATCTCTTATTTTACAATAGATACCTCTTGATTCTTCATCAAAAATCTGAATTGGATATTAAACCATCATGAAATCTTCATAGCCTAACAAATACAGACTATGCTAAGTATAGAGAATCCCTTTTGGAAACTCAGCAGTTTGAAACATTATTCATTTTTTTTAGTATGGAAAAGTATGGAAAAACTCATCTTTACGCCATATAAAAGACAGCTTGTCTCTGTGGCTTACTGGCTCCGGTTTCTTAAGGTGGATGTACAGAGATATCAAGTGCATAAAAAACAAGAAGATAACAAGAAATGTAATAAAACATCACAAATAATTAGAAAATAAATAAAATAATTTTGATCAGTAGAATTTAGTATTTTACTCCCAATTAAAATTGGAATATATACTGTATTTTGAACTAATTGCACTAATTTGCAAAAATTACCTAATGTTGGATACAACTATTTCATTTGGTGCTGAATCTGTAATTGGACTAAAAAAATAGGACTGATATTATTTCCTTTAGAATCACAGCTTGCTTGGGCATTTGAATTTATAACAATTGTCATTGTTATAATACTCAAGCAGATTGCTACTACAAAAAAAAAAAAAACATAAAATGTGATTGTTAAAAAAAAAGGCAAAAGCCTCATTAGGCTTCCTTCCCCTGAGGAAGCCTAATGAGGTGAAACGCGTCGGGTAGAACCATCAATATGATCTTATTGTTCATCAAACTGTATAGCAATGTAATGTATATGAACTGTTTTCGTTGAGATGAAGCATGTCTAGTGCCCCATAGGGCCAATTTGACATTTGGTGGACCTCCAGATCCTATTGTGGTCCAACCTTAAGCTTGTGAAATCGATTTTATTGTATGTTGTAATAATGACCTTCTTAAGCCTATTATGTACACCCTGCGCCACAAGAAAATATTGTGGCACAGGTTGAATGGATTTACTTTGTATACTTTGTATGATTATTAATACAGTTTTCTCTTTTTGTGCCAAAACCCTGCTTTTCTTTCTTTCCTCAATATTTTTGACAATTTATACTTAGGGTTAGCACTTAGTTCTCTGAAGAACACTTACTAATACATATCACCACCTACACCTATTGGTTTAAAGATGTCTAAAGACAAAGAAAAATGCATGCATGATTTAGGCACTTATGACAAGATCAGTCAATTTAAATGGCTTTAAATGGCATCAAAGCACTTCTCTTCCTCTCTCTATAGGAGTAAACATGTATGGCCACTCACAAAGGTCACACAATTGATTTTTTGTACAGTGCATGCTGGAACTTTACAGACCAACCTTGCATGTGACAAGTATTTAAGGATATTTGTAAATTACTCTCAGCAGTGATTGTGGTTAGTAAGGGAGCGAATGCTTTTTCTGTTTTGTTATCTCATTCTCTGCTCTTAGTATGAACAGCTGTAAAATTGGGCTAAAGGGAATTTGATTCTATATATTTTTATACTAATACTATTACTCTATTTATAACTTCTTTGTATTCTCAGATGCAGCCAGGGAGTTTTTTGGCTACTTTGCATGTGTTTTGCAGGCCTTTCTAAGCTACTGTTTTATAATGAAAAAAAGTTTATACATGGCTGGTAATGAGTCAGATGAGTAATTTCATTCCTCTCCTTCCAGAGTGCTCCAAAAGAAAAATATCTTCTGCTCTTCCTAAATACAGTACTGCAGTTATTTGTGTAAGGATGATGGAGATAGTAAAGAAAATCCCACACGGAAAGATTTTCTACTGTTATAGCTGATTTCCATAACTTTCTATCCAACAAAACCTGCACATCAAATAAATTCTGGTCTATAAACCATCTTCTTTATTTAGATCATTTGTCTGCAATATAATGTCTATGGACCATAAAGTAAATATTTTATTCTACATATGACTCTACATCTGTTGTATCAGGGATGAGATATCCTTCAGCACTGTATCCCCCCCATCAACCAATTAGGGGGTCTGATTTAGTCTGATTAGGGATCAGAGAAAGGGGGGCTCATAAATGAAACAGTTGGCTAAAAAGAACAGCAATCATATATAAAACGAATCACCAGAAAAAGTTCCATTGCAGAAGGCTGTTCTGTTATTCTAGGCGACCCATTCCTCCATCTTTAGAACGTTGATAGACAATAGGTACATAAACATCATCCCTGGCTCCTATCATTTATTATTTCACAGACATCTAACAAGCCACTGTGAGGACAAGAAATGTTTGATGCTCCACAGCTGAACTCTCCATCAAGGATGTGATGACAAGGATATATTCTGCCTAATGTTATATTTCTCTATAACATAATGTATATCTAGGGAGGATTACCAGTACTGAGCACTTTGCCTTTCCCCACAAACTACTATTCAGTTCTCAGGTCTAAAATCCTTCACGGCAGTAAAGTTAATTAAAATGTAAAAGTCTCTGTCACACATCATGTGGGATATCATTGTAGAGTCCACTATTAAAATAATGCCACAATATTAATTAGAGAACCATAGATGATTCATTTTAAAGACACTTCAAGGAATGCAGCTTGCTTGCAAAGCATCACCTTCATTTTCCACTTTTACACAAACTGTAGCAAGTAGGAACTATTCAGCTTATAGGCTTCTCTCCAGTGTATAATTACTGAATAAAAACTCTACTCCGATCTGTCCCATGAGATGGGGCTCAATTATTTTACCCATATGATAGCATACATATGGTGAAGCCAGGCTGTCAATCACAGCTCAAGAAACCACAGACCCCTCTACCCTGGCAGTCACATATTACTGCTGTCTGCAGGGTCGTAGGCAAATGTCAGTGGTGGGGGTAAAGGGTAAAGATTTAGCTATGGTCTTTGCTTTTTTTTAACAAAAATGACTATTTATTTAAATGTAGTACTTGTACGCAAAAATGCCTTTATTCCCACACACACTGCCCTGTAAGCCACCCTGCATGTTTCTGTTTTAATTCCTTTTCAAATATACTCACTTGCCATGCAGGTTCCTCAATTTTTTGGATACCTCAAGGTTTTGTTGGATATAAAAAAAAGCTAGATGCAACCTTAAATGCACAGATTATGACTGGCTATTAATATTTATAAGTAATAACACCAGGGACTATAAATTCAGGGAATATCCAAATGCCTTAGGAGATCTGGAAGGATTTTCTCCTCCTATTGATGAAAATAGTACCATACTTTATTGCCCTGGATCAACTGAGAGTTTGGGTTCTGCATATGCAGGTTTTCAATGTACTTCTATGTACTACTTTATTCATCAATTTCTTTTGGTCGAACTCTGTGGGCTTGTGTTTTTTTAATACTTAACTTTATAAGCCCAAGAGAAAACATCTAGTAAGGTTCACTTTGAACCCATTTATGTTCTTTTCTATGTGTTATATTAGTACTTGCTGTTAGAAGAACATGAAATACTTAAGGTACCACTTAGATGCATGGTCAGTGATCTCCTGATTTTATTAGTACTGTTTCATTTGAAACTTTATAATGTATTACAGGCTTCAGATGTCATATTATCCTTCCGTTACCTGTTGTGTGCCCAAACAGGTACACTTCCTGAATAAAAGCCATCTATCAAATCTATAAATAAAAAGTCAGTGTTTATGAACCTTATCATTTGTTCTCTATTTTTTTAATGAATTGAAAATGAAATGGTATATTTAAAATGTGGTTCATATGTATAAAACTTTTATTTGAAAATATTTTTCAATTAAGAAAGTGAGCAGAAGTGTACAGAGCAAAAGTTTTCTCATCACCTGGAAAAATAATTCTAGAGTGACATCTAGTGGGCATTTATTATAATCTCAGGAACAAGGATATACAATTTTTAATTTGGTTTTTCTATTGATATATTATGCAATTTTTTGCTGCCTTTACATTACATTTTAGTAAATTAAAATAAATATGGAGAATGTTATTACTGATAATGTTAGTTGTTTGGCTGTCTATATTTAGTACAGTCTATATAGGATAAACTCCTAAATCATTTATGCGTGATTAAAAAGTCAAATTGAAGACAGATCTTCTGATAGAATAATCATGATAATAGCATAACTCTTCCAGGCCAATGATACTGAAGCTCAGATGTTAGTATAACAACCAGAGAGCTAGTATTCTCACAAGGTGAGGTTTACAATTAAAGCCTTCTTACTCCCTCAAAATGGACTCAAAAATTAAAAAAAGGTTAAGATTCCTATGCTGAGACCTTAGAAAGAATTAGGGACCCTATGTGGCCTCCAAGTGGCTTCACATATATTTGCTAATCTAATAAACAACTTTTTTTAACTTAATGTGTTTAAGAGTCTTTTTGTACTGACTTGCTAGTTAGTGTACTGGGGAGTTTTATACACTCTTGTGTACGGCCTCCCCATGCACCCCTATTTTTTGATAGATATTACCTAATATAGTCACTTTTTTCTGGTAAAGGATAAAGATCACCATTGTAACAAAGGGGTGCAGGGCCACTTATAATGGGGGGGGAGGGGGAATGGGCAATTTCCATACCTACCTCAATACTCAAAAAGACATAATGGCAGGAGATGTTGGGGGCCCCCATGCTGTCTAAAACTGTCTTTAAAAGGGAAATATAAAATGTATATAAATGAACCTCCTTTATTCTCTGTGTTAATGATGTTTTTTTGCCAGCCATCTCATGTAAGCAGATAATATTATTTAGTAAAAAAGAAAAAGAAAGCAATGGGCTTTGTGGCAAGTAAAGCATGTAACAGAACATAAGTATTATCTTAGTGTTGGTATAGAACAGTCCTCAAGTGGTCCTTTTGAGAACTGTTTTATTACCACACTAAGAATGTGAATGCATAGCACAATGAGGAGTGCATTTGTGCTATTTACAGCATAAACAATGAGTACCTACTTAGCAATGTACAGAGTGGAATGCTAAACAATTTACAGGAACATTGTACAGAATGGATTGGTGTGAAGTAAGTTACAACAATGCACATCACATTGCAGGACAATACAAAGTAAAATGTGTATGTGAGTAAAGTGGAGCTGTAGTGAGCATACAGCACCAAAACCTGGGATTATCTTTGGAAAAAAGGGGCCACTGCAAGCATTCTAGCAAACAGTTGGAAAGGCATGTATAAGTATCAATAAAAACTAAAAGAAGTGAGATCATTAAGAAATATTTAAGAGAGCACAAGAAGATACAGTAGATGTAGGTTAAACCTAAATTGAAATGACATAACCTATTTTGCAGCTCAATAGATAGGGATTATCCAATGTAGCATAAAAGAGAAGAGAAGACAAGCACACTGACCTAGTGCGGTAAAACCTTCATATTTATTAAATGTATAAAAATATTATTGCACTCACAACGATGTGTTGAAGACACAATTTTAGTTGACCTAAGGAATAGTTCAAATCTCCAATATTTGTGGCAAGCAGTAGGATGTCACATTGGATGGTATGGAAACTGTACTGGGTAAATGCAGTCCCACTTCTCGCTGGTATGGAGCAGCATCCTCAGAGAATAAAATCCATTTACTTCCAGGTCCTTGCTTGTTGCTGAGCACATCCCATTTGTCAAGGGATTCAGTACTATAAAGAATGTTCTATTAATAACTCCAATGTATGATTGGTGGAATTCATGGAATTACTGTATACAATAAACTGTTATACATGAAATGTATAATGTTATTGATCAGTTCATGTCTAAATATACTTGAATACATAAAATTAGATTCACTAAGATCAAACTAATACATATAAAAATATAATATTAAAATATGGTATTTGCGATTGGCCTAATTCTCTAATAGCCACTAGATGCAAGTGCATGGTATTAATGTAGAAGCTAAGCAACCAATATAAATGTAAAGGTATGTCTTCTCTCAGACCTGTGGTTTGAATCTGTGTGGTTAGGTGCCCATGGGTGCATAGCAAACTGCATCTCAAGTGAATGCGCTTGATGCATTGCCCTTGCGTTTGTGATGGCAGTGCAATTCTTCAAATCCAGAGGTGCTCTGCTCTGCTACAAACTGCAACACAAATGCAACTGGGAGCAAATGCATGCACAACTAAGTTCCCAGCTGCGCCCTTGTGGTTAAATGTAAGCAGTTTGAAGCACAATAATTGTAAACTGCTGTTGTTTACTGCAAGTCTGAAATTAGCCTTAACAAAAGACACCTGGAGGTGTATAATACACAGAGGTATGTGGGGACAAAATCTTGTTTCTATTGCTGTTTTTTTTTTTTTTTGCAATCTTGATTTGAACAATCCTAACCATGTTCTTGTCAATTTTTTTCTTTGCCAGTCTTTCCCCTCCCCAAGCCTGTTTAATTCCTCACATTTGCATTTAAAAGACCTTAACATGTGTTTGTAAAAGAATCTTAAACATTCTGTAAAATCTTTCCACTGAAAGCAAATGTACCGTCACCATCATGCTTCTGCTTTGCTTTGCCTCAGAATTTAAATGTGTCAAAGAAATATTGCTCTGTGTTGCCCTATGTGTTTCTAAAATGGAAGCAAAGCAAAGTTGAAGCATTATTCATTTTCTTGGCTATACAGCCGATGGAGCGTATTTAAACAATAGACAGAAGATTACAAAAGTAAAATGCAAGGTAACTGATCATAAAATTGTATTTATTTGTAGCTTCATTCTAACCTATAGGGCTTAAGTAGTAAAGCTTGATCAGCTTTCCTTAACCTCCTGAGCGTTACACTGAGGTCTAGATTTCTGTACCAAAAGTGATCCACTGTTTTTCATGAAATTTTTTTTTTTAATTGTAGACCTGTAACTTACAGAAATATGTCCGAACAGGGGTTCTAGTAGATATTATGAATATAAAAAATGTTTGAAACACACAATCATTAAAAAAAAAATTACTTTTAATAAAATTAAAGGAAAAACACAAAAATCAGCTTAAACATGACTACATAAACAAAGCTTGAAGCCATGGCGGGGGGGTTAGGCAGGCGGTGATGTCCAGGTCCAGGCAGAGATGTCAGAGTCCAAGCAGAGGTCAAAGCAGGCGGAGATGTCAGAGTCCAGGCAGAGGTCAAAGCAGGCAGCAAATGGTCAAAATTAGGCGAAGATCAGCAAAGGTAAGATAAGACACAGTGTTACACACTATCCAGGGAATAAGTGGCAATTTTTAAAACTTTGATTCTGTATTTATTGGGGTTTGTTTTGAATTATTTTGTATTTGATTGGATACGGGAGTTTGTATCCAATCCAATACAAAATAAGAATTTGAATTTCCAAGTTATTTACTTTTATTTTATTTATTTTTTTATTTTTTTGTATTGGATTGGATACAGGAGTTTGTATTCAATCCAATACAAAATGAGCGTTTGAATTTACCAGTTATGTACTTTGTATTAATTTTATATTATTTTGTATTGGATTGGATACGCAAGTTTGTATCCAATCAAATACAAAATATAAATTTGAATTTCCAAGTTATTTACTTTTATTTTATTTTTTTTAATTTTTTGTATTGGATTGGATACGGGAGTTTGTATCCAATCCAATACAAAATGACAGTTTGAATTTACCAATTACACACTTTGTATTTATTTGAATTATTTTGTATTGGATTGAATACAGGAGTTTGTATTGAATCCAATACAAAATGAATGAATGAGTTTCTATTTGAATTTCCCGCACACGGGCCAACGTCATCACGCACGCAGGGAGGAGCCGTCCGTTTTTTTTTTTCTCCGCCGGACGGCTTCTCGCTTCAGAAGTCACCCGGCGCTGGAACGAGAAGGACGTGGGACAATCAGCGGGACCAGGTAAGAAGCCGGCCGGCATCTTGTGTTCCGCCGGCCGGCATCTTACCGGTCCCGCTGGCACCCGACGCTGGAGAGGGAGATCGACGGACGACGCTGGAATACGAAAACGACGCTGGATGAGCACAGGTGGACCAGGTAAGTATGGATGGGAAAAATCTCGGGGTTAACCATCCTAGCCGTTTTTTTTTGCCCGTACGAAGGTCGGGCTTAACGGCTAGGTGGTTAATACATAGTTTTTGAAATCTGTCTCCACAAGTACTTAGAAGTAGACAAAGTTTCATCCCTGAGGGTGCTCCCTTAATACCAGCATGAAGAGGAATCGTTGTTGCATTTAGTAAGAAGAGTTTTCATATCATCTGGTGTGAAGTTGTGCCAACATGGGTTACCCAAGCTGGACATTGAAGGGCATTTTTTTTTTTTTTTTTTGCACACATGCAATAATGTTATATGTTTAATAAATATAAGGGTTTTAGGTCAGTCATCTCTTCCTGTCTTCTTTTCTTTATGTGACAAGGTGGTGACTTCCTGTTTTTACATGGAGCTGTTACTTAATGCCATTACCATAGGTCTCATTGCCATACCTGTTGTCCTTGTTTGCCATGTTACTTAGCTTAGATGGGTGTGGAAACTCAGACTAACTTGACGACAACCCCCCCCCCCTCCTCCCCCCAAAAAAGGGAAATAATTAAACCTGGTAAAATTGTACATTGGCACATCAAAGTATACACAAACAAGCATCAATATGTGCATTTAATTAAAAGTGCAAATCAAGCCCAATTTTAAAATCCTGTTTTGCAGACCTTATTGCTTCTTTGTCTGCAGATGAAGTGTTTCAGACAAACTAGAATACTGTAAAACATTCGTGGTGTGTCATTTTTAAAACATTTACTTTAACGAAGAAAAAATGTATATTACATGGGCTTAGTCTGTTTATCTTTTTTTCCTCTGATTTACGGGGTAAAGTATTTTCACTTTTGAGTTGCTTATGACAGATCACTTGCTTTTAAGTGATGTTTTGTGAATTGCTGTTGACCAAGAGAAGATGGCACTGTGCTCTTATGTAAATAGCTACAGACTATGAGCCTGATTCATCAAGCCCATTCGTAAGCTCGCTCGCGCGCGTGCACGTAATCGCGATCTGGAATTAGTTGCTAAAAACCTATTTATCAACCAAATTTCAGCCATCAAGAATATGCTGGTGTATCCTCCCAATAGTTATCAACTGAAATGATCACTCTCTCTGAACCGCGCACCTCTGGCAGCTCAACACTGGCAAGCTTGCATTAAAAGTCACTGTTCCCCTTAAAAAAATTCTAATGGCACACATCTCACTTAGCCCTAAATAAAAATGTTTGTGGTGTTCAAATGTTTATAACATATGTATTAGCTAAGAAATAAGCATATTTTTAAATGACCTAATATTTTCAGGTTTGGAAAGACTGATTTCAGCTGTTTACATAGCGCCTACCTAAACACTTACGATACCCGACCCGAGGATCCACCTGGTGATAATTACTATAATGTTTATATATATATCTATATATATATATTTATATATATATAGATATATATATATATATATAGATATATAAATATAAAAAAAATATTAATATAATATAAAATAAAATATAATAATCAAAAAGGTTACACTAAACACACACATTTATTAAATTACTTGAACATTAAAGCCTACTTTGTTTTAATTTATTAGATAGCTGTTCACTGGTGTACAAATGTAAAGGATCATATCAATAAATGATTATGGAATGTCAAACTGTCAAAAAACAAACAGCAAAATTGCATAGACTGTGCATGTCCCAATTACACGCAAATTCCTATCAGCTGTGCACGTAAACATGGCTATATATAAGAGTGTTGAGCACCCATATATAAGGGGGGGAAGTTCTTTGCTGTGTTCTACTAATCTATGTTGCTACATTTCATACGTTGCTTACCATTTAGCATAATAGCTGGTTTTGTTTATAAAATTTGAATGTTTCATTGTCCATTTTGCAATTAACCTCCTTGCAGTTAAGCCCGACCTTCGCTCGGGCAAAAAAAAACTGCAAGGATGGTTAAGCCCGAGATTTTGTACATCCTTACTTACCTGGTCCCCCTGTGCTCATCCAGCGTCGTCCTCCATCGATCATCGTCCGCCGATCTCTCC
This sequence comes from Pyxicephalus adspersus, assembly GCF_032062135.1. Taxonomy (NCBI): domain Eukaryota; kingdom Metazoa; phylum Chordata; class Amphibia; order Anura; family Pyxicephalidae; genus Pyxicephalus; species Pyxicephalus adspersus. The sequence goes on along the minus strand of NC_092868.1, from coordinate 27,610,207 downwards.
AGCGTCGGGTGCCTTCGTCGGGTGACAGCAGGACCGGTAAGAAGCCGGCCGGCATCTTGTGTTCCGCCGGCCGGCATCTTGTGTTCCGCCCGCCGGCATCCTGTGATCCGCCGGGCCAGCGGATCACAAGATGCCGGCTGGTGGAACACAAGATGCCGGCCGGCGGAACACAAGATGCCGGCCGGCATCTTACCTGGACCCGCTGATCGTCCCACGTCCTCCTTGTTCCAGCGCCGGATGATCTCTGCAGGGAGAAGCCGTCCGGCGGAGAAAAAAAAAACCGGATGGCTCCTCCCTGCGTGCGTGATGACGTCGGCGCGTGTGCGGGAAATTCAAACTGAAACTCATTCATTAATTTTGTATTGGATTCAATACAAACTCCTGTATTGAATCCAATACAAAATGATTCAAATAAATACAAAGTATATAATTGGTAAATTCAAACTGTCATTTTGTATTGGATTGGATACAAACTCCAGCATCCAATCCAATACAAGAAAATTAAAAAAAATAAAATAAAAGTAAATAACTTGGAAATTCAAATTCTTATTTTGTATTGGATTGGATACAAACTCCCGTATCCAATCAAATACAAAATAATTCAAAACAAACTCCAATAAATACAGAATCAAAGTTTTAAAAATTGCCACACTAGGGAGGTGTTTTAGAATAATATAGTACTTTACAATATACAGAGTTACTGCTTTTTCAGTATTTATGATTTGTTTACATTGCTGATTTTTGTGTTTTTCCTTTAATTTTATTAAAAGTAATTTTTTTTTTTACATGATTGTGTGTTTCAAACATTTTTTATATTCATATTATCTACTAGAACCCCTGTTCGGACATATTTCTGTAAGTTACAGGTCTACAATTTAAAAAAAAATTTCATGAAAAACAGTGGATCACTTTTGGTACAGAAATCTAGACCTCAGTGTAACGCTTAGGTGGTTAAGAAGTCAATGTTAATGCTATGTTATTGTGTTTGTGGCCATATTGTTTCATTTCAATAATATGTCTTTATTACCCCCTTTAAATGTTTGTCCTGCATAAATATTTTCTAATCCCGTTTTCCACCCTTGATAGGTCAAAATAGCATATTGGTTTGGTAAGTATTTTTTGAATGCAATGTATGTTGGGCCATTTTCTAACTAATTTAGCTTTATGTGGAAGTGTGGGTTTACATGTGTGTTTTTTATTTTGTCATGTAAATTTAGTGATGTCTGTGTGGTCTCTATATTTTAAATGTGACCTTTTAGCAAGTGGGTTTATTTTGAATAAAGTTTTTTGAAAAATGTTGTAGTTTGTTTTGGGGGGTTTGTTTTTTGTGATCTCCTTTACAATCTCCCAGGACCTACAATTAAAAAAGTCAATTATGCTTGTTTTTAAGCTGTTCCCTTCCATGAATTGTTTGAAAGGGTAAAAACAGCACAATTGGCTAATTAAAACTCATTTGTTTAATGCACATTGTTGTGCGCCAAACCTCAACAGTGTGATGCGCATTGTTGTGCGCCAAGGCGTAACCGCTATGTGCGTGAACTGTGTTCGATCAGTTGAAAAATGCGCCTGCCAATTTTCCAGAGAAGGATCCTCATTCAGATAAGTTTTTCGTTTTATGTGTATATTGTTTGTTTTGTTTCATGTTCACTAATGTATGTACATATATGCATATATATGTATGTATGTATGCATTTATGTGTGTACATATTCATATAAAAGAGAAATTATAGGAAGAAATAAGCCTATTGCTTAACATGCTTCAAATTGAAAAGATTACCTATTTCTTCCTCTGATTTCTGATATCATGGGCTTGGCTCCAAGCAACATTCATGGATGATATTGCTTCTGATTAAAGGAGGAATCCACCTTTATGTGCTTCCACTACCAACCAGAGGTAAGTAAGTCAATATATATAGTGGGCCAAGGTCTAAAATGCCATTCAAATTTGCAGAAACACCCTGAAAGGCTGGAAAAGCAAGAACATATGTTTGGCACAAGGTGGATTTGTCCCTGGAAGATACTAGTACTATTTGTTTTGTGTAAACACATAAATAATGCATACACTCCAGTATTTAATGAGGACAATTAGGTGTAGCAACAACACAACATCTGTTCATATCTAAGAGTGCTTAACCCTGCTTGTGAGCTTGGCAATCAATGTGGTTTGATGTTGTGCTTGGCAACATGGACCTCCTTCCATCACCATCAGGTGTGTTAGAATGAGTATGCAACTCAGCCGGACAACTAATTGACAACCAGTTTGGACAACAAGTGGAAGTGTGTTTGTATACAATAGTGCTAAGATCAGACAGCACAGCACAATGACAAGAAACCTATAATACTACCACAAATGAACAGAGGAGTTGTGTGGCAGCAAATCAACATGAGTGCAAATGTCAGGCGTTTAAAATAAAATAAAAAAAACAAATAAATAAAAATCATGACAATTTATTCATAAAAGGAATATGTACATAATACATTCAAATACCACTATGTGACAATGGGACTTGGAGAATGGGACAAAGGCAACGAGGGGGTTCAAGTAGCAGTTTGGAGTGGAAACCATGCAGACATTTGTACACTTTTGTATTTGTTGAAAATTTGTATTTGTTGAAAAAGTAACAAAACATTGGTGAAGAATTACTAAACAACAATAGACTCATACTTAAAGAGACAGTGGCGTAGTAACCATAATAGCAATAAGGGAGCCAAAAATAGATGCCAAATAAAAAAATTAAACAAAGACTAAATTGCAATTAGGCTATACTTATCAGTAGACCAAAAAGGCAAAGTTCCCAGGGCAGACCCCTAGAAGTGGGGAGAAAAAATGAAGGAGGAACATAGGATGCCTCAGTCCCAATCAACGATCACAAGTGTCACGATCCACAGGTGGAGAGTGTGAGCGCGGAGACTTGTGGCTGGCTTGGATCCAAGGTGATGAAGGGTCCAAGAGCGGTAGCTGGACAGGCCAATTAGGTAAAGGTAGATCCATAAGCCCTAAGGAGCATTGAAAAGTAGGGAGTTCTTCTAATTTGCGGAGGGAGGCCGTTTTCCCAATTATTAGTGGCCAGCAGCTGAAATAGAAATCCCCATCTGTATTTAATATTTTGAGATTTGAGAGTCTCCAAGATGGGTTTCTCCGTGGACAAGAATAGGGCGGGATAAGTCCTGCAGCAGGATAATTGGCAAGCCATTAAACAAGATAGAGGATTGTGCACGGGCTACACGCATGATATCTTCCTTCAAACAGAAGGAGTGTACTCTGCACACAATGTCACAAGGTTTCATGGGGTCCTGGTTCTTAGGCCCCAAGGTCCTGTGGACTCTATCAAGCTCAATGTGGTGGTCTTTAGGCTTAAGGAGTAAATCATTAAACACCGCAGTCACAGCAGGAAGTAAATCATCAGTGTCCACACTTTCAAGGATTCCTCTAATTCTGATGTTGTTGCTCCGATTCCTGTTCTCAAGGTCGTCATGTTGGTGGATAAGTTGCTGCAATAATGTGGAGTGAGAATTTAGGGACTCTGTATGCTTAGTAGGATGACCCCTAAGGCATTCTGTAGTACTCTTAATCTTTCAAGCCTGAGGCCAAGATCTCTCTGAAGTTCCCCCATTTCTGACTTGTAGGAATGCTGCATATGCTGGATCATGATTTCCAGATCAGCTTTAGTAGGGAGGGCCTGCTCTGACTCCAGGTCCCACTGTGGAGGCTGGGAAACAGAGGGCCTACCCAAAGGAGAACTCACTGCCATAGGGGGTTGTGAAGGAGGGTCCCCAAGGCTGCTGTGTTTTGGAGAGGCAGGAGAAGTGCTCACCTTAGGCAACGCTAAGGCGGGAGGTTGTAAGGCTGCCAAGCGATCTGCAGTCGGCGCCATCTTGTTTCCCTTCTGACTCCTCGTGGCTGTAGTAGAAGAGCCACTTGGATTGAAAAAGGTGCCGATCTCACAGCAGCAGGCACTGCTGGAGGGGACACTGGAGTTCCGGGGTCCATGCTTGCCTATTTGTGCGGGGAGGAGAGAAAAGAGGAGCAGCAGATGAAGAAGAAACAGCCAGCCGTGGACGGGAGATCTCACACCACACGTCCTACTCTGCCATGCACCAGATCAAGCCCCCTGATACATGTATTATATCAACTTGGGCAACAATGCTTTTTTCAAATATTTGATTTCTATAAAGCCAAACTAGAATGAACTTTGATCCAGATCACAAATGCATGGTGACATTTTTTTTTGCATTCATACTATTGTGTGATGACATATTATAAAGTGCTAATTAGTATATATACAGCTTGATGTAAATTAGTTTGCAGTGTTGCAAGCAAACAAAAAAGTATCAAAACAGTGCAACAAATGTAACAACAAATGAATCAAATTTTGTGAAAGAGTATAATGTAACATAAAATTGTAGCACTTGCCCAAAAGAAGAGGAAGCATTAAAGATTCAAATTGACCTGTAATGGACTGAAGATGCACACAGAACAGGGAGCAGGTTTGCGCTAATTAATTGCTCTGACCTCACCTTTGACAGAGCTTAACATCCTCCTGAATCACGCAGCTGCAAACTAATCGCCTTAATTGGCGTAATCTCAACCCCTATTGCTCATTTATCAAAGCAGGAATCTGGCTGGCAAGTGTACTAGCACTTGGGTCAGGCTCCGACTCGCGGTAATATGCCTTGTATATCGGCGCGTAGCTTACGTGCACTTGTTTGATAAATCAGGCCCTATGTCTCAGCCAGTAAGACACTTTACATGAGGACTCCAGTGGCCTGAGTATAAGCCGAGATTCTTTTTCTAATGGCATTTTAGGTAAAAAAAGATCTCAGTTTACATTTGAGTTTACATTTGAGAATATGGTGTTAACCAAGGGGAATTCCAGATCCCCAAAATATCATATGTGATTGGACTAGTACACTACAGCCCTATTTTGAATGGGACCTGCAGCAGTTTCCCATCAATGGCAGAGTCTGTATAAATATGCTCTTAATTAATATGGGCACACATTTTATAAAAAGTAGTAGGCACTGCATAATGTGATATTCATTCTGTTATTTTCCCTTTTGCCTTTTTATTCAGTGCTTCCAACTTGTGGGTCATGAGAGTGGAAGTTTTGTGTATCAACATACCCCAAGTGCATATTTATATTTGTAATCATAATTCCTGACTATGAAATACATATTTCAGTGAAAAAAACATAAGTACAAACATCAAAGTTCATATAAATATTCAAACTGTACTAAAACTGCACATGGCAGCGCATTGGTATGCATAGACCAGCTGGGAAAGGGAGAGACAGAAATTGTTAATAAGACAGCCAGTTTATTTGCTTGGAAATAATTCTGTAAATATGCTGGAATCTGTGTCTCCAAAGGAGCCAGAGAGATACAAGTGTTATATGTAAGGGTAATATGAGGTAATATAACAAAACTGAATAATCTGATGTGCTGCTAGAAGGTGATATATTAACAATGTGATTTAGGTAAATATATGGAAATACTCTTTATTTACTTTATACTAATTTACTTTTGTTTTACTTGAGATAGCATCAGTTTTCAAATGCATACTATAAATATTCAAATTTATAATGAGTTGCTACATATAATACTTGCTTGAAATTGAGTTGCGATCAGTTGAATCAGCTGTACAGTAAGTAAGGCTGCTTATGGGTGAAAGTGACAGGTATATAAAGTGACTTTGTTACTAGAGAACCTTTTTTTTTATAAATAGTCTGTAAAGAAAGTGTAATAACTATCTGCCTGCAGTCTGTTCTGCTTAGTTACCTGCCCTGCAGGTAATTCATACACTTACCTTTAGAGGTGGAAAGCCGTCGAACCCTAGTCCAGTTAGTCCAGGGGTGGGCAAAACTTGATGGGCCAGGCCAGTATTAGATGAATGGAGAGTGTTTGTATGAACCTATATAAACTACAGTATGTGTAAAAGTATGTGTTAAAGCTGTTAACTAAAAGTAAAAGAAAACATACATTCAAATTACATTCCATTTCAATGGGAACAGTGTTATTGGTCACCCTTTTTAGCCAGTGGACCATTTTGTACCAAGATTTGACGGGCTAGAATAAAAAGCCCAATGTGCTGTATTTGACCTGCGGGGTCGTAGTTTTCCCATGCCTGAGTTAGTCCCACTCTTCGTTCTTCGTTCCCGGGCAGCTGGATACTGGACAAGGTCAACATCTTCCTATTCTTCCAGGATCATCTTTGTACGTTATCCGATCTTGCACCGCACACTGGTGACTAAAATATTATTAATAATGTACAAAAGATCATTGAGGGTCATGTGATCCATCATAAGTACAATCTTTAACCTGTAAAAGCAAGAAAAAGGTATACATACAAAGCATTTTTTTTCAGAGACAGGATGTTTCACCAAGCATGATAATGTACAATAGTCATTTATTTTGTATACTTTTGCATTCTACACTTCTCATCTGACTTCACAGGTGCAATTGACTGAGGCTAACCTTCTTCTTAGCTGGTTTTGCTTTCCTATTTACTTTTGTGGAGGTAAATGTATTTCCGAGGGAAACAAAAGGCCATGTACACAAGCCATCAGATCTTTTCGGTCATTCCAGAAAGCATAAAACTGCACTTTTCAGATTTTTTTAGCAGAAAAGGGTTGAACTACAAAAGCTAATCTTTGTTTTTCCTATATTAATCACCTGAGGGTTTGCATTTTATTATTTGCCTTGTAGTCAACCTGGATGTTGAGAGCACTACATTGTTGTTATCAAAAAGGTTATTGCTCACAAAAAACACTTATTGCATTTGAGGGATTCCAGAGGACCTCTACATTTGGAATAAAAAACTTTAAAGAATTTGGATGCATGTATGATCCACCACGAAAGTAAGATCTGCACATGATTTGAATTATAGGATGGTAATGATTCAGTCAGTCTCTCCTTTGTGAAAAAAATGTTTTTAGCCCCTATAAAATTTGGCTGTTCAAACAAAGTTTCTGAACATGAACTTTTTCTGGAATGTAAAACAAGTGTGGTGTTCTTCCTACGACCATTAACACTGTATTCTAAAGGGCACCTGACAGGAAAACGTGTTTTACACTTATCTGGGAGATCTAAACATCCAAACCAGGGTTCCAAAGTTCCACCTATTTTCTTTAACTCCCTGGAGGCTACATCCCTGGGCCACAAGTGAGGTGCTTTAAAGGTTCATATACGGGCAGACATCTTCTTAAAAAAAAACCTGTACGTTATATCAGTGTCCTGATTGGTCCTGTCTTGCACTTAGGCTTGGTCCAGACTGGATGCATCCAAATATTAGCCCTTTCAGCTTAACATTTTATCTGAACTTTCATCGCCTTTACAGGCTATAAAATACCTTTATGTGTAATAATTATATAAGGAGATAGTATGGGTGACACAGCTGCAAGGGGTATAGACACACTACTGAGCAGGCTGAAAGTTGTAGAAAACGAAATGTGAAAGATAAACACACAATAGAAAATGAAGAAGCTTTAACAGTTTTTAAATTTAATCTTATTTTCCAAACATAATAGTTACACATTTTATTAGTATATGTATGAAGAATGTATGTGTAGAAATGTATAGTCTGAAAAAAAAATAGCATTTGGTAGAATGAATCCCAGGCCAAGACACGTTTAGTGGACATCTGGAGCTCACACACTTAGACAATATTAGACCAAAAATCCTTAACAATCACATCAGATTTTTTCTTTTTAAGTGGCATATGGACAGATTGATAGCAGGATTTGCTCTAGAAATCAACCATGTAACAGAAGACAAAACATATGTTGCCTTTGCTTCACCTGTTAAACACATTGCCCCTGATTCATCAAACAAAATCGGATTATCGGTCGCGCATTCGTATTAGCGATCCGGAATCGCGCGCGATCGCGCTATTCAACAACCGGAAAAGCTCGCGCACGGAGCCGCGCTTATCCGACAGCTTTTTACTGGCGAAATGGATTTTTTAAAATCCTTTTCTATTTGCTAGCAAATGTTTTGAATCCTGGACCAGATCCATTCCAGGTTTGCTGGATCACCCAGTTCACTTCTGAAAGTGTATTCTCTCCAGCCTTTGAGAGCTTTCATAAATCAGGGTCTTAAAGTCAAAGGCTGTTTTACGTCAGCTTGTTCTCATTCAAGTGGCATCAGTATTCCACTAATTGAGCCTGTTCTTTCTGTGTGTTTTGCTGTGGTGTGATCTGATGTTTCAGGTCAGGGAAAATATGAAAGATAAGTGAAGATAAAAATTTGACTTCCCAATCTGCTGATAAATATATCCACCTGATCTTATAGCACTATATGAATAGTGAACATCTTTTTTCTTTTTTTTGAGTTTACTTTAAACCTTTAGTTTTTAGATTATTGATAATTCTTGTCTGCAGATAGAAGGGGAGTTAATGATTGTAGTCTGTGATACATTATTCTTTATTTTCTCCTTGTCTCTTTTTTTCTATTTGTTTTAATAAAGTAGATAAGAAATTCTGCATATTAATGTTTTGTATTCTAATACTGAGCCAACAGATCAAGCTTTTGGCTATTTTTCATTTTCTTATCTCTATTAATTAGTTTCTCTGATGACAGCTCAGTCCTTCTCTGTATTCACTAATGAATGGATGTTATTGTTCTAGCTTTAGGGTGCCCACGAGCAACCCTAATGACTGGGCCATTGCCCTCTGGTCTTCATTTTTGTGCACATTTGTCTCTGCAGCTTAGGTCATCTTAAAAAGTGACATAATACCAGACTCCATGAACATTTATGAGCTTGGTGAGCCGAGTGTGATTAGCTTTATAGTCATCTTAGGGCCCTTTAACACAGTTGGCTGGTGCTTTCTGTGTGCTCAGGAGTGACAAACTGAACAGAAGGACACAATTAAATATGGCTGTGGCTGCAGCCATGGCACAGCTGTTCCAAAAAAAACACACAGTCAATAGTGACTGGTCGCCAGAGGTGTAGTGGAGTGGGCACGGGTGGGTATGCCATGCCCTTACTTTTCTTTACAAAGAAGTCTTTGGTGGTCCGCAGCTCTGGCCCCTCTGCCCCCCCCCCGCAGGGTCAGGAGAAGGATCCTGCTGGGGGGGCGCACTGGCCAGAGCCGTAGACCATGTCCCCATACTGATCGCAGGCTCAGGGAGGTGGGCGGGTTGTCTCTCTGAATACAACCTACCCACTCTCCCATCACAGGTTCGATGGGAGGGTGGGCTGGGTCTGGTATCATGACATCACTTTGCGGTAAGTGTCTTCCCCTTTAAGTGACACAGGCAGGGGTGTAGTGGGGCTCTTGTTTTTTGAGACTACACCCCTGCTGGGCACTTTATGGAACCATGCTGTGATTGACTGCAACTGCATGGACAAATGGGGACTGTAATTGATCCAGAGGCAGAATATTGCCACTTATCTGAAATTACCCTTTCTTCAGTGACATATGAAATATTTATAATAAATGGTAGAAAGACTGTTTCTCACCTCACTTTCTAATGGTAAGGTTTTTGAAGCCACCTCTATGTGAAGCAAATATACAGGTATGGAGAGAAAGAAAGAAGTTTGAGGCTCGTAGTTGTTCGTATAATAAAAATTAAGTGTATTAGTTAAGTATTTTTGTCGAAAGAAAAGGGGAATACACATACATACAGTATTTACCTCTGCCCTGTTAACACTTCACAGGACAGGGGTTTGGCATACTATACATTGTAATAGCTGGCAAAATATTGTTTAAAATAAAAGTATTGTTTCATGACCGTATCCTGTAGTGCAAGAATCCGACACGTTTCGCCTCAATAGGCTTGCTCAAGGATATATGGTCACAGTGTGCTAGGCGGTATATATAGGCTAAACATGTACATATGGAAGGTGGCATTGCTTACAGTTTGAACTTGTGAAATTCTCCACCAGTACTATATATTCTAAAATCAATTGCCAGTTGTCAAACTTTTGCTGGTGTTCCTGAAGTTAAAGAAATCCTGATATATATGTGCAATAAATAACCCCGCATCTCCTGGTTAGTTTCCCCATATACTGTATATGAATCTGCAGGACAGTCATGTACAGATGCTTCAGCTGGCCACTCAAGAAACCACTGAATCCTTGAAGCTAGTACTGCCACCTTTCCTTCTTTTTCAGTGGGTAGAGGACTTTTCAGTAAGCCTGTCCATATCCCCATACATGCACAGGTATCCAAGCAAGGGCTGCCATCTCATAGCTTTGTGGAACTGAAGGATGAGAGGGTGACAGGGAGGTAGGTACAAAGAGTGGCTTTCTGATCTGTCAATTTACGCAAAAGGTATTAGAAATATCTCAAGAATTGGATCACCTAGGGAGAAATAAATCATATATCATACACATACTTGTTATTTAAAATATATGGGAGTTGTACCTCCCTTCTCATCCCACAGGGAGAACAGGAAGTGAAAAAAATCTCTCTTAAATAAGGTAGCATGTGTCCTCATTGAAGATTTCCCTAAATAAAAAGGGTGAATCCGGGGATGTAAACAGCAATTAAAACCTGAAAAGATTTAAAAACTGATGGCTTTAGATTTATTTCATCTTAACTGGGACATCAACCAGCGAACAACAGATAAGAGTAGACAATGGCAACAACAACAAACACACTAGCGTCACCCTGGTAGAGATGAGAAGGCAAAGGTCAGCCAGGATTGGTATTAAATGTATCTCACAGTAGCAGAAGAGTTAGCAATCCAAGTCATCAAGATGAAACTGCTGGCTAGCTAGCTCTTAAATGTACCAAAAGCTGCAGAGGGATCAGAAATTGCTGACTGGGTCAATGTTGCCGTTAAAGCCAAGATATTACAAGGTCCCCTTCTTTTTCTGCTTACATAGCATGAGTAGGAGTCTTCACTATTATTTTATGATCCAGGTGCACACCCTAACTTTATAACCAGATTCCCTTTCCATCCAGCACATAATGCACTCACCTCATCACCTGAGACCTCTGTCTGCACAGCCACTAAAAACTAAGGCTAAGTACACATGTTCAATAATTGTTGTTTGAAAGGATCTTTCACAATCCCTTCCAATGACAAAAGACTGAAGAAGTGCTATATACAGCGCTGTTCTGCTCTATTGTATTGTAATCGTTCCTGGATCCACCAGGACGGATTCATGAACAACGTCGGACGAGTGCTGAACACATGCCAGAGTCTCAACTAATACCAGCCCTGAGAAGATTATCATACGAAAATCATCGGACATGGTTTACACAGCCTCAGTCTAAAAAAATCTTAAACTGTGTTTTGATTGGATGATGGGGCATTTAGGGGAGTGAGGACCTGTGTGTTCTCAATAGGTGTCAGTAATTGTCATTTGCAGTAAAAGAACTGTATCTTACACTGAGTGCTTGCCTTTCTCTGTACTTTATATACAGTATATTTTTTATAGTAATTATACCCCATATTTGTTTTCCACTGTCAGGTCTGTGCATGCCCTAAAACATTAATATTGGCTACAATAAACCAACAAATTATAACCCAATAGCAAGACATGCAAAGGGTTCAATTAATTTGTGAAGAACCTTTTACAGCATTTTGCACTTTAAAAAAAAAACGTAAAAGCACTATGTTAGTGAAACTAATAGCAAATATATTGACAGTAATAGGTCCATCATTTGTGAGAGTTTCCAGTGCAGCAGATTATCAATAATGGATTATCACTACTTGCAACCATCAAACTGATATAATTGAGCGTATCTGAGAAATCCAACACTGAATATATCATGAAAAAAAAACCTTTCCTTTATATGCTGATATGTACTGTACTTTTAAAGTTTTTTACCAGCTACACTTTAATAAATCTGCTTCTTATAACAATTGGGAAAAAGTTGAATGCTCCAACCATCTGTCACTACATTTGGAATATTTCTAGAACTATAAATACATGCAAACTTTACCACATCCTTTTCCCATGTCTAGTTCTATTTCATTTACAATAGTCAGACATATAGAATAGACAGACCAATTTAACACAGACAATTCACATGCAAACACCCCCACCCACTGAAAAAGTTAAGGGTAACTATAAATGCATGCAAGACATCAGTTGGTGCTGGCAGGCTCCACATTGCTGCCATGGCAACTGAGCAGCCTGCTCCTGAAATGGATTAGGAAATACGGCTTGGACTCTATAACTATGTTTCTATGGAAACCATGAGGCCTAGAATTTACCACTGACATAGATTACTGATAGTTTGCCCAAAGTAGAGTCCTCACTACTATTGTTTCTATTTTTTCTTAAAGCGTACCTAAATTCACAATTTTCACTTTACATAAAAGGGTAGACAACCCTTTTATGTTAAGAAAAAATTCTGTTTGTTTTTTTCAGTGCAACACCCTTTTTTATCCCTCCCAGGATACCTACGTCACACATCCCGGCTGGCTCTTGGGTGCTTCTTCTGCACATGCCCAAGCATCGCGGGCATGCACAGAAGGAGCCTTTTCGTGAAAAGAGAAAAAATTGGCAATTTTTTTCCCATCTACGTCACCCGATCTTGTGCCTGGGTTGGGTGACGTAGGTGGAAGAACCAGGAAGAAGAGGCAAAGATGGCAGTGCCTGGAGCGCCGGCACGAAGACGGATGCCGGAACGACACCGGACCTGATGGAAGAGACCTCCAGACCGATCGAGAGCCCTGCGGGATTACAGGTAAGTGAATTTTTTTTGTTTTGGGGGACTTTTGAGTTTAGATCCTCTTTAAATTAGTATGGTACTCTGAAGCAAAATCCCAAAAAAAAAAAAACTGCTAACAATAAATCACTCTAAGCCAGTGTTTTTCAACCGCTGTTCCGCGGCACACTAGTGTGCCTTGAGAGATCTTCGGGTGTACCGTGGGAAATTATCCAATTTCAGTTAATTGGTCCCAAAATGATTTATTTACTGCAAAAAATTTGTCTTCATTTGTCTATACCAGCGATGTATAGTGATAGGCAGAACCAAAAAAAACTCTTCCACTAGATGGCAGCAGGTAGCTAATTTACGTGTCTGACTTTTTGGTGGTGTTCCGTGGGATTTTTCTAATTGTAAAATATGTGCCGCGACTAAGAAAGGTTGGGAAACACTGCTCTAAGCCATGTCGAATACATGACAAGGGAAGCTCAGCATCACCACCCAAACAGCAATTGGCCATGAACTCCATTCCAATTTCTTTTTTCTAACACCTTTACATAAATAACAACAATAAACGACTAAATTAGGTAGATTCAAATGTCTAGGAGACCGTTTATTAACAAAACTATTGTAATGTCAACATCCAGCATATACAATTAATCCTTCCTTCCTTGTGTTTTACTTTTTCCGTTCTATTTCTCTGCACAGAACGAAGGGAATACCAGAAATCTAGAGAAAATACTCAGGGGTCTGGAGACTTAGGCCCTCTGGCCCATCCCTGGCAAATTCCCTGGTATGTCTTTTAATGCCACATTACTCTTACTCTACTCTTAAGCATGTGCTAGTACAGGTAGTCCCTGGATTACATGCAAGTTAGGGAGCGTAGATTTTTTCTTATGTTGAATTTGTATGTAAGTCAGAACAAGTACATTATTTTAACCTCCTGGGGGCTTTACTGATGTCTGGATTTCTGTACCAAAAGCGGTACACAGTTTTTCATGATTTTTTTTTTTTTATATTGTAGACCTGTCCAAACAAGGGTCTAGTAGATATCCTGAATATAATAAAGTTTGAAACACACAATCATTTAAAAACAAAATAATTAAATTTAATAATTAAATTAAATAAAAAACACAAAAATCAGCTTAAACAAGAATGCAGGAATAAATCAAAAATACTGAAAATACTGAAAATGCAATAATTCTGTATACAGCTTAGTACTATATTTTTACATTGTAAGCCTATAATTCTTAGGCCTAACTCACCAAAATATGTCCAATATTTATTAAAATTAATAAATTTAATATTAAACCTAAATAACTAAAACAACACAAAAATATGTTAAAAACATTAAAATAAAAAAATAGGGAAACATGTACAGTAGCTTGTATAATATATATAATATAATAATACATATATTAACTGAAGATTTCTTTGTATTGGACGCAATACAGCTATTTTGTATTGAATCCAATACAAAATATTTGAATTTCCCGATGCTCCTCCCGACGCACCAACCCACGCACCAACATCATCAGGAATCGCCGAGGGACGCGTAAGTGAAGGAGAAGACCAAGAAGACGGGCATCCAATGCTGGAGAGGGGCATCCGATGCTGGAGAACTCTGCCAGGGGACAGGATCCAATGACAGCACACTGGAGGATGCCAGCGGCACCAGGTAAGCAACACTTATTTCTATTTTTAGCTAACCCAAGCCTAGTTCAGGGTAAACGCTTTTAGCGAGTATTTTTTACCCCAAACTAGGCTTGAGGTAACCGCCCAGGAGGTTAATAAATGCAATTAGGATGGATGTTTGTCTCAACATATTATTAGGCATCAGGGTGTCAGTTACTGTATAAAATCCTCACTGTGAGTTAGTCACAAACAAAGCAAAAAAAAAACTTTATGGAGCCAAGACATTCATTAACTTCTGGAGCAAGCTGTGCTTTGATATGAAAACAGAAACAACTGCAGAGTTTGTCTTGGTCATTAAAGAGTTACAAGAGGTTGAAGAAGAGCTCAGTCCTTAAGATCACCCACATCCTCAGCTGTGTTTAGAAAAAGATTTCTTCTGCAAGGCATGCAACCCCCCCCCCCCCTTACCCCCATCAAGCCTCCCTCCTGCACACGAACGAGCAGGAAAGCCCCGTTCGTATCTAGGAGTCGTCTATATGTCGATGTCTTTAACTTGGGGACAAAATTACTAAAACCTTCCCACCCTTTATGCATCCATCCTGCACATGAGTGAGCAGGCAAGCCAAGTTCTTCGTTCGTATCTAGGAGTCGTCTATATGTCGATGTCTTTAACTTGGGGACAAAATAACTAAAAACTTCCCACCCATCAAGCATCCATCCTGCACATGAGTGAGCAGGAAAGCCACATTCGTATCCAGGAGTTGTCCATATGTCAGATGTCCTTAACTCGGGGACTACCCGTAGTTTCAAAGTCGTCATGTCAAAAGAGACAGTGCTATGTCTACACTCCTACTTCAAGCTGTGCTTCGATATGCAAAAAAAAAAACAACTGAAGAGTTTGTCTTGATCAATAAAGAGTTTCAAGAGGTTGCAGAAGAGCTCAGTCCTTAAGTTCACCCACAACCTCAGCTGTGTTTAGCAAAATATTTCTTCTGCAAGGCATGCAAACCGCCCACCTCCCACCTTTTAAGCCTCAATCCTTCACATGAGTGAGCAGGCAAGCCCCGTTCGTATGTAGGAGTCGTCCGTATGTCAGATGTCCTTAATTCAGGGACTACCTGTAGTGTCAAAAGTCGTCATGCCAAAAGAGACAGTGCTATGTCTACACTCCCACTCTGAGCTCCAGAAGCCATCTTTAAACAAGTAGAACTAATCAAATTGTGCATTGCCTTCTGTATACTGTAATACCTTGATACTGTAATACTGTAATTCAGTGAATAATAGGTTACTATTATTTTATCAATGTTCGGTTGCTGTTCAGTTGCTGCAGAGGTGCATGTGGGGGTTAGATAAGGTCCCTACTGATCTAATGCAGGTCAACATCTCCAGCATCTTTTTTTACAGAAAAATGTGTTAAAAATGTAATTAATGAGAGTAATAATTACATAGTTAGTCAGGTAGAAAAAGACCAGTGTGTTCAACCACTACAGAAATTCATGAGCATACTAAAAACTGCATATGCATATATTCCATATAAAAAACAAATGTACATACCGTATTTTTTGCCGTATAAGACGCACTTTTTCTTCCCCAAAGCTTGGGGGGAAAAGTTAGTGCGTCCTATACGACAAATGTGTTAAAAAAAATATTTAAAATATTATACTCACCCGATACCCGATCCTGCGTGTGTCTCTTCTCTGCTCTGCCAGCATCGTGTTTTCTCCTGTCTGTAAAGCAAAGCGAAAGAAGCCGGCACAGCGCCACCTGCTGTTCCCTGTCCTAACTGCCGTACAATAGAAAAAAAGCACAGAGTGATCAGAAGGGGAATTTGAATGACAGAGTGAACAGAAGGGGATTTTGAATGACACAGAGTGATCAGAAAGGGAATTTGAAAGGTACAGAGTGATCAGAAAGGGAATTTGAATGGCACATGAGTGATCAGAAGGGGAATACCGGTATGAATGGCACATGAGTGATCAGAAGGGAAATAATCTTTCAGAATCTTTTTTTCTAGATTTTTCCTCCTTTAAAATTGGGTGCGTCTTATATTCCGGAGCGTCTTATACGGCGAAAAATACGGTACATGGTTCAATTTACGATCACAGAGGACAACAACAGAGGATTCCTGATTTCTTAAGACAGTTAAAATATTCCATGGATCAACAGTCTCTGCTGTTATTCCTTTTAAAATTTAATATCCAGGTATATTCTGTGCTTCTAGAAAAGCATACAGCTTTCTCCTAAAATAATCTATAGAATGTGTTACTTCCTGAGAGATGCTGTTCCACTTGCACCCACTTGCCCTTTACAAATGAATAATTCTAAAACAATTTCTCATTATCCCAGTGGTCCTTTCTCCAGGACCCAGCATAGCCAGGCCCTGGGGCCTCCGGGCTGGTTTGCCATGTATCTCCTAGCTTCTTCTAGTCATCCATGGTGAGGGTCGCCCCACAATTTTTTGTTGTATGTCTTTATGTCCTGCCTAAAATGTGCCAAATGTCACTATAGGTCCACCAGGTTAATGCATCAGAGTAGTGATTGAGTCCTACCTTGCTGAAGCTACCTTCCCGCCCCCCCCGCCTCGTCCTCCAGCAACAGAAGTTAGCCAACCATCCATCCATAGGGAGAACAGGATCTAGAATAATCCAATATATTTGAAAATGATCTCTTTACACCTTTAGTGGACTTTTTTTATACCAGTGGGGCACTACCATTTTATACCCAGATTTTTATTCCAACAGTAAAAATTCTTATCTTTCCATAAAAAGCTGCCAGATGTGTCAGTGAGAGTCAGAGTTAAGGTCTACATATAGCTATGCATTTTTATGTTTATGTTCTTCTTATTACCAGGGCTTATAAAGCAATGTAAAATTATCAGGCAGCAGAACAGTTTCATTCATGGACAATAGACCTAACCAGTGCTTGCTTAATTCTTTCTAAGTTTTTTTTAAAAGGGAAGCATGCTGTAAACAAAAGAAAACTTCTAAAAACAGATCCTCACAAGTATTTGAATACTGCACTACTCTAGCTAGTTGAGGTGATTATCAGTAGGTGAAAAAATCCATTGTGGCAAAAGGTTACCAATGTGGCCTTTGCCTAAAATAGACCTGACAGCAATAAAAACCTGAAATTGGTTTAAAGAATGGATTATTATTTATTTATGTTGATTTAAATTTATTAAAAATATTATTACATTTAAATTTTCCTTCCATTCACTACAAAATTCCCAACACTTTTATCATTTTCATCCTATAAAATACCTTAATTTTTGCACCTCTTATGTTTCCTGGTTTCTTGACTAGGAAGAGTGAAATAAACGAAGGCAGCCTGCAATCTCCTAGGGTTTCCATGGCACACATCACTAGAGGCATAGATGATAGGACTCTTGCATAGATCATAGGACTTATGCCATATATGTGGGCATCCAATTCAGGTTTCAAATGCGGACCAGCACACAAAACAAGGCTCTTGGGGCTGGTTCCTGCTGGCAGAAAGCAAATGACAGTAGGGAGCAAGATATGAGTTAGGAGATCACTGCTCTAAAGAGAACAACACTCGCCTGTCTGGTCAGTTAACTCTGTTTTAACATATAATAAATAGGGAATAGGGACAATTATCAAAGAAAGTTTTTTTTGTTTGGAGGTCTAATATATTTACTGCAGGTACTATGGTCAACTCAAATGCTAGGTTTAACATATTTAGGCACAAGAACCTTCAAGGCCTTCATGAATGTAGTATGAAAGGCCTTCTGACAAGACCCACTTTGTAAGGAATATTCATTATTATGCATTTCCTACATATACAATCTGCACATTATGTGCAAAACATATACGCAGTTTTGCATTATACATTATACAAAACCTGCACATTACAAATAGACATACGCACAGCACTGCACTGCACAGCACCAAACAATGGAATACAACACATATAATTACAATCCACAATCTTGTGTGTTAAGGTTCTTTGTTTAATCTCCAGCCAGGTGACAGAAAGTAGCGCTGTATAGCAATGCAACACCCCTACTATTTACCTAAAAATTAAGAAAAAAATAGAAAAACATGATTGGGTTACTATCCCTTTCCCTCTGTATTCTACAACATTACTATACCCTAGAAATGTTTTGGTATGAATGAGCACAAAAAAGGAAACACAACGTATAGGCTGGTACTTATTTACTGATTCCCAGCATTACATTCACTTAAATAGATAATGGTGGTTTCAGCTACTTTATGCTAAACACAAATGAACAAAAATGTAAAAAAATGTGGAAGTTCTAGTTTTGCAACACAATGTCAATGATGTATTATCATAAGGCAATGAAATGTAATGATATAATATCCTTCATTTAAAAATGTAATTGGCATAGAGTGAGTAAACAGCAACCTAAAGTACCCATAATAATGAAATATGGACATTCAAGGCATTCAGCCCTGAAAAGGTTGTGGGTGGCTGCTGTACCCCTAGGTGTCCCTCAGTTTGCAATATAATCAAATCTATAAATTTAGCCAAACCATCTGAAAGATTAAAAATTAATAAGAAATTTACCGTCAGGCATTGCAGCAGGTTGTGCTTGTAATTGATAGCTTACAGAACAGTGTATAAAGCAAGCTTTTACAAACTTTCAAACTGGCATCTTTCTTAGAGCTGGTAAATCACTACAGCTTCAGTCTATGTGTGGCAAACACAAATAGCAATGAAAGCATTGAAACGTGCAAGCACCTACTGCCAGTTTATTTACAATGACAAGTAGGACATCCACTAACACGTGTTACCTTTCAACAGGGAGCTGATTTTAGGGCTTTAAGATGTTTGAATAAATTAGGCTAAATACAGACTAACAGCACACTAGGCAGGATCCGCCCTGATGGCTCTGCCCACCACCAGGGAACACCAACTGAAGTGAAATCCCTCTCCTCTGTATGCATTGCGGAGGAGACGGGTTTACCTTCAGGGAGCTTTCCCTATTTACCGCGGCGGAAGTAATAACGCTGGCGGCGGTAAATAGGGGAGCAACTGCAAGGGGGCGGCACCGGAGCTCCGGCGGCTCCAGCAGTTCCTAATGCCCCCTGGCCGATCCGCCGCCATTAGGCTGGATCGGCCAGGGGGCGTTAGGCCGGAACGAACTACTGGCTAGGCCGTATCTGGCCTAA
This sequence comes from Pyxicephalus adspersus, assembly GCF_032062135.1. NCBI lineage: Eukaryota > Metazoa > Chordata > Amphibia > Anura > Pyxicephalidae > Pyxicephalus > Pyxicephalus adspersus. The sequence continues at coordinate 27,590,811 of NC_092868.1, read as the reverse complement.
AGGCTGGAGTTTGCCGACCCCTGATCTATAGAACAGTGATTTTCAACCACTGTGCTGCGGTACACTAGTGTGCCATGAGAGATCTTTAGGTGTACCGTGGGAAATTATCTAATTACCATTGTCGAGTGTCTGTGCTGTAGTGACTGGCAGAGTAATGTAATACTCTTCCATGTCAGTGGCTGGCAGTAGGTAACAGTTTTCTTGTTTATTCTTAGAGACAAAAGTATTAGCTACAGAGTGTCATTTTGTAACATTTTTGATTTGTGGTGTGCCGCAGGATTTTTTCAATGTAAAAAAATGTGCCGTGGCTCAAAAAAAGTTGAAAAACACTGCTATAGAATATCAATGTAAAATTTTGAAGTGCTGGTTCATTAGGAATCAACACAGTGGCTGGGGTGGTCAAGCAGCTTCCAAGGTGCCAGCTGGCAAAAGTCATCGGGGAATGCTTGCTTCGCCATGGTCTGCAAATGCTTTTTGCTCTCCATTATACTCTGCAATATTTCAAAGTACCATAGCGTGCATTATGCAGCCCATTTCTAAAATGCAGGCTGCTATACTGAGCCTGTTTTATGTTTCAGTGTTTACAGCTCCCATTAACTTTTGTTGTACCCTCTAAGCATTGTTTGTTTTAAAGCCAGAAAGACACAATGCACAATTTTAAAACAAAGTTTTACAATGCACAGCCATATCCCTGCTTTTTAAACATACCTTTTTAAAGATTTTAGCAGTAGAGAAAGGCTCCTTTTAGAAACAACAGTAGAACAGAACTGAAGTAATGAGGAAGCAAGGAGCAGGTGAACACTTAACAAGGCACAGCCAGAAAGAATTTCATATTAAAGCACATGGAAATACATTGGGTGAAGGTTAAAAGGGGGAATTAAAATCATCTCTGTTATCCATATTACAAGGGCTGACAATTCTCATTATCTTGCAGGCACTTACTAGGATTATGTTTTGTATATAAACTTGTTCTTTAGCCACCCTTTTGTAGCTGCTAATTAAATACTTCTAGGGCTTTTTCAGGGTTGATATAGATCACAATAACAAAAGGCCTGGAGCAGCTAATTTTGCATGAAAATGTCACGGATTTTATTGCAAGAAACAAAATGTTATGCTTCTGAAGTAAATAGATTTTTGATAATGAAATCAGGATTTCAGGCCAAAGACATAAATCAAATTAACAACACTTAAGACTGAGCTGACACATTGGTGCGCCTGAGAGTTTCCACCACTATAGCTAATTTACTGCATAGTATGTATACATATGTTGGAGCTGGCCTAAGCACATATTAACCAGTATTAGCTACTAAACATGCATCATTCATGCAAACAGACCACCCGTATCTTCTAACTCTTTGTATAAAACAAGGAAGATGTCATCATGTACAGCAGAATTTTACAAAACGTTAGCACACTTCTTTTCCATACAATCAGTTCCTACTATTTGTGCACATTGACCAATATTTAAACAGTATTGTGTCCCTATAGGTCTAGAAGTTGTTGCTTGTATTGTGTTATTGTCTTTGGTAAGTGGTTCAGGTTGGCCATTAAATACTATGTGGGGTCTGTTCCTAAATGTTTTCACCTAATAGTCACCCCAAAATCATACATTTTTTACTTAGGATTCAGTTAGAAAAGGATATGAGTAAAATTCTAAAATCTAAATGAATTCAATGTGTTCCTTTTGCATAAAAGCTGGGTGAATCTTGTATTACAACATTTATAAATTGTCACTTTTTTTTAAAGGTACAAATTTTCACCTGAAAGCATTTTTTATGTTTTTCAGGTAAGCATTACAATGTTTAATAAAAAATATTTTATGAAAGTAAACTATAGGCTAAAGATGTAAAAAAAAGTATTCTATCTCTACCAGTGTCAATTTTAAGAAAGAGTACTGTAAATAAAAAGGATACATTTTATTTTATTTTTAGTACCATTTGAAATTACTTTTAAAAAATATTTGGGTGCAAAGCAATACAGTTATTTGTGGACAAAGTTTTTTTTTTTTCTTTTTCTTAAATTTTGCACATTTTCTAACTTTGCAACATTGAATAAGGTTAGCACAATACAAAGTATGGACATAAAATATGTTTAGAGAAAACCAGTTCTGGATAATTTTTTCACCCTATTAGTATAGTAAATAAAATTTTTCCTTTTGCAAGCTTTCTTTGAAGTTATTCCCCTTTGCTGCTGTTGTCTTCTGTTTGTCCTCAATTACTATTGAGGAGACTGCTCCAACAGGAGAGTTGTTATTGGCTTATCTCACAGTAAGTGAAATTTGTTAGATGTGCTATTTTTTGAGTGGTCAATTTTTCATGTGTGTAACTTAATTATGTATATATCTGTAGATTATTCCCTATGAAGTGGAACTTATCTGTGAAACGTGTCAAATGTCAACTGAGATTGGTCTATTGGTCTTAAGCTACGTACACACTTCCAATTATTATCGTCGGAAAACGAACGACGAACGTTCCTGCACGATATACACGAACGATCGTATAGCACCGATCCTGCACATAGAGGTAACGACACGATCGTTCATAGATATTGTACACACAATCACTCGGAAATGCATTCACGCATTTAAACCAAATTTGCTAGACATATGAATCAGACTAATGTGAGTGCACCGCAGATCTTTGTACAGTGCTGTGGTATATGTCAGAGCTATATTTGCATGTATGTATGTATGTGTGTATGTAGTGCTCAGTGACAGTGTGCCTTTTGCTTATATTTCTACATACTTTTTTTGGAGTCTTTTACAAGTTTTTGACCTGTAATAATGCCTTTGAGAAAAAATAAGGCAATTGGCAGAGTGCAATCAAAAGCAAAAAAAATGAAACAACCCCGTAGACAAGAAAATCCTGAGGACAGGAATAAAAGACTTGCCACACTGTGCGAGAGAGCTACTACATCTAGAGCTTCAAAGACAGTACACCAGCATAAGCCCTGACTGCAGGATAACAGAGATAGAGCTACTACAACCAGAGCTTCAGGGACAGTACAATAGGGTTAGACCCGAGTACAGGAAATGAGAGAAAGTGCTACTACATCTAGAGCTTCAGAGACAGTACAACAGTGTGAGACCCGACTGCAGGAAATGAGAGAAAGTGCTACTACATCTAGAGCTTCAGAGACAGTACAACAGCATGAGGCCCAAGTATAGGTAATGAGAGAAAGAGCTACTACATCTAGAGCTTCAGAGACAGTATAACAGCGGGAGACCCGACTGAAAGAAATTAGAGAAAGAACTACTACATCTAGAGCTTCAGAGACAGTACAGCAGCGTGAGACCCTAATACACGAAATGAGAGAAAGAGCCAGACGATCATTCATCCCATGGCTCACAAGAAAGCTCTTGAGGCCCTTCTCGTCACTCTGAGAGATCTGAGAGGAAATGACAACCTGATGGGGGGAGCTGTGGTACTCCTCTGTGGAGACTTTCGTCAAACTCTGCCCGTCATGCCCGTCAGGCTAATGAGATCCACGCATGTTTAAAACATTCATCCTTGTGGAGACATGTGCAACAGATAACTTTAAAGCAAAACATGAGAGTATATCTGGTGGATAAATGTTCCCTAATTTTCTCTAAAAAAACTACTTGAAAAAATCAGAAAAGGTAGGTTACCAATTGAGTGTTCTGGCAAGATAAAATTGCCATCCAATTTCTGTAATCTAGGATTATTGTCCATTGCAGAGCTAATAGATGCAGTCTATCCAGCAGTTTTACAAAACTATTTTAACTGGTTGCAAGAGAGGACCATTCTTGCTGCTAAAAATGAAGATGTCCATGAAATAAACAATCAAATACTTGCCATTTTACCAGGCGTAGTCACTGAATACAAGTCTATCGATACCGTCATAGATGCCGATTAGGTCATCAATTTCCCAACAAAATTCCTAAACTTACTTGATCTGGCTGGATTACCACCACATCTTCTTTTACTTAAAGTTGGCTCTCCAATTATTTTACTACGAAACCTCGACCCACCAAAACTTTGCAACGGCACAAGGCTTTGTGTTAAGAAGCTGCTGGCCAATGTAATTGAAGCCACTGTCTCAACAGGGAAGGGAGAGGGTGAAACAGTTTTTTCCCAGTTTTACCACTCATTTCCATGGATCTCCCTTTTCAATTTAAGAGATTACAAATTCCAGTGAGACTTGCGTTCTCTATCACAATCAACAAGTTACAGGGGCAGACTATTAGGTACTGCGGAGTGGACAACTTTATGTTGCTTACTCAAGGGTTTGCCCAAAAATGTATTTATTCTTGCTCCTGGAGATGACACTAAAATGTTGTTTATAATCATGTTTTGTGTTAAAGTAATATTATAGTCAATTTGTCAAAGATTTTACATTATAATTTGTGTATTCTACTTATACTTTTAAAACCTGCAAAAAAAAAACATTATTTGAATAACACTGTAGCTTTATTTGATTCCTTTTCCTGTACAATAAAGGATTGCAATAAATAAATACCTGGGCAACGCCGGGTAATCCGCTAGTATATACTGTATATATTTTTAGAAGCATTTTTAGAAGCAGGTCAGCAAAGGCAACTTACATATTTGTTTTACTTTGTAAGGTCTATTGAATGTGAAACTAAACTCAAAAACAAACAAAAATCACCAGGAGGTAAACGTTGTTGGCAGAAGAGACATATAAAGTATTTGTTGCCCTAAAAAACGTTTTTCCTGTTTTCCTGGTGGGATTTTGTTTATTGCTTACATTGCCCAGCACATACAGTGTGGCTCTTTTTGCAGCACTTTTGTGAATAGATCTAATTGCTGGGGACAATGTAATTCCTGCGTAGGAGTTGCTTTATCAGTATTGCAGTGGACCTGGAAGACTCCTGAAGATGCTGGTTTTGGAGGATGCAGTGGTTGCAGGTTTCCAGACCTTCACTGCAAAGCATAGATAAGTGTTTTTAAAACTGACAGTAGCTGCTGCAGTTAAATGTTTCGTTGGTGTGGGTGAGCGTTTGTCATAATCAGCATACTTGCCGAATATGGTGCACAATGCAGAGATGGCAGGTCCATCCCCCAAGCTGCCATCTTCATCAGTGACTCTACTTCACTGCAATCTTCCTCAGCCATTGGATGGCCACTGATGATGTAATTACAGGAGCCAGGGAAAATGTTTTGGGAACTTATCTCTTCTGCCAAAAACCTCTACCTCTTGGTGATTTTTTTTGTGTTTAGTTAAACTTTAAAGTGTCCCATTTTGAACTTTAACAATTCAGGCAGATAAATATTGCAGAAAGGGACAGGTGATGTTCCTTCTGCAATAACATGTTATGTCTGATTGCACTAAAAATATGCACAAAAAACTTTTTTTGTTTCTGGCTAGCTTGACCATTTGCTAAATGCGTGTTTCTTTTTTATAACCTGACTATGTAACTATAAATGTGCATCTGAAAAACCTCCATACAAAAAAATAAACTGAAAAGTAACAACATTTTTCATCGCCTTCTACATCCAATTTTATACATATAAAAAAATCCACAAACAACTTTAACAATAGTGCTTGAGTCACAATAAAACCAAGTAAAAAATGTCAAGTTATACTTGAGTTCAACAATAAATTGAATTTTTACCAGTTACAACGTACAACCTGCCAGCAGCTGCAGGAGATTCCCCCAAGGGTTTGAAATAAACATTTTGATTGGCTGTCCCCACAGAGCCCTGTTCAGAAAGAAAAGAGCTTAATCAAGTCAACTATCTGTTCAAATTTATTTCACTTCCTTCTGAATCACCTCAGGAAATGCTGGCGCCAGAGTTTTACAGAAGTCCTTGTTACTGTAGAAACTGCTCTGCCAGAATATGATTGGAATTGCTGAGATGCCTGTGTCTGTATCTCGTATACAGGTGCAACGGCTTGGGTAGGAAATCACACAATAAACATCCCCCACTATTAGAATATTGTATATATTTGTTATGTACACACCATGAGCTTCATAAAATGAGAACTTATTCCAGGCAGCCCATCATATTTCTCTTTACTGGCAATATAAACACAGAAGATAAAAAGTTGGTTGGACATCTTCTACATATATTACACGCAATCAGGAGAAAAACAAAGTACACTGTCTTTCAGTTCAAAGCTTTGGCATATTAGAACGAAAAAAAAACATCATCTGGTCCTTTGCCTGTCTTAGAATTAGTTCAATACAACCTCAGATTAACTGAGATGAACAATTTAACAAAGACTAAGCTATAATGCTGAAGCAGTGTGTATAGACCACCCTTTAATATAAAGTAAAAATTCTGTTTCGGTTTTTTTTTTGAGTGTAACACCCTTTTTTTAATAAAAAAAGAGTGCAGCACCGCCCCCCTAATTCTCGATCGCCTAGGCGATTGACAATTATTGGAAGCGCAAAGCCTCCCAGGATACCTATGTCAGGCATCCCGGGATGCTCTTGGGTGCTCCTTCTCGGGCATGCGCTGCAGGAGCCTTTTCACAAAAGAAAAAAAATTTGCAGATCTCATGCATGCGCAGTGAGATCGACAATTTTTTTTTCCATCCTACGTCACCTGATCTCGAGCCTGGGTCGGGTGATGTAGGATGAAGAACCCAGAAGAAGAGACAAAGTTAGCGGCGTCTGGTGCGCCGGCTCAGGGCGGGATGCCGGGGCGATGCAATGCAGGACATCCCCGGATGGATCCGACTGACCGGCGGGATTGAAGGTAAGTGTATTTTTTTGTGGCCAGTTTTTAGTTTAGTTTCTCTTTAAGTATACCCTGAACACTTCCGTAGGAGTTAGGAGGGTAAGTAGCAGCCAGGTGCTGCTAATCAAATTCACTTGATAATTTGATCGTCAGCAATTGTGATCACCTCTATAAAGGTAGACATTTTTGCAGTTTGCTAGTGTGTGTTATCACAATGCCTAGGGGGAAAGACATCAGCATTGATCTTAGATAAGAATTTGTTGCTTCCCAATCTGAGAAGGTTCAAAAGTCAATTTCTAAACAATTTGAAATCTATCATTCTGCAGTGAGAAAGATTATTTACAAGTGGAAAAAATTTAAAACAGTTGCCAATCTTCCCAAAAGTGGACGCCCCAGGAAACCGCATGTGCACACATTCTTCCCAGGCAGTATATTAAAAACCTCCATTCCACCATTGATAAGTGGTCTTGATCTTCTCCTGTGTATGACCTTACACATGACCTAGATTATTAATTTAGACTAGGATTTGGCTTCTTGGATTATCCATTTTTTTTACCTGGTTTTTGATCGTTAACCTTACTTCAGCTTCTTCTTGACCATCGCTCATCAATTTGTATCATACCTACCAGTAAATTGCTGACATAGAATTGTTGTCCCACCCTGCTTCTGTCCTGTACCTTGATTGCAAGCAAGTTGCCAACCTCAGCCTTTTTTCTGACCTGCATCTGATTACCAATTTCTGCTATATTTTGCCAGGAAGTTTCTGACCTTGGCTACCTCGACTATGCTTCTTCAGCACTCCTTGTGTCTCTGTCTCCATTAACAGGTTCACCTGGACCAGAGAGGTAAGAGAGGCTTCCCATCTTCCCAAGCTGATATGGTATAAGTATATAATGATATGGTATAATGGTATAATATGATATGGTATAAGCTGATTTAAAAAAAAAAAATTCTGTTGCTTAATATTGAAATATGTCAGGAAGGTATTCATGTACAATGGTAAAGTACTGATGAGTCCACGTTAATGTTCCAGAGACAGCAGGAAAAGCAAAAAAAGCACACAATGTGACACGTACACTGTTTCCCTATCACCTGAGGTCACCTGACTCTCATTTGTACTTTCTTAGACTTCAGCAGAGACATTTAATAAGAATATTGAATATGAGCATAAGTAGTTTATCTACTGGGTTAAGGGCAGAGGCAAAATGATGCTAAGCCTGGGTAATGTGTGTGCAAAGATGATACATACTTTCTTGGTAAAAGGAAAAATAAAGATGCTGTCATAGGGGTTGGTAAAAATATTATTAACAATAATTCATCAGTTAGACAGGGACCAAAAAGAGTAAAGCTGCTGTATAATGACTGTCACACCAAATCCTGTACAGCAACAATTTTCCATAAATATTTCTGCTAACAGAAACTATAATATATAATTCTAAAATATTTTCTACAACTACTTCAAAAAAAATCCAGGAGGTGTTTTTAAAAATGTGTCTGCCTGTTTCTACAGTTTTAACTGCAAACAATCTATTGAAGAAACCCAAATTTGTTCTAATTGCTAAACAGTAACAAGTTGCTTCAGATATGGCACACCTAGCTATTCAGTAATAATTCACATGTAACTGCACATGTAACCCCAGGGTTAATATGTGTGATAAGCAACCATATTTACCTTCTATGGAGAAATCAACCATTAATTTTTGTAATTTTGGTGTGTCACCACCCACACCAAAGTGAGTCTTTGCAAGTAGTATTACTTAAAGACCATTTATATTGCCTTTATATTTAATCAGATCCCTGGGTATGCAGCTTATTCCAGTACCCAGAGATGTAGCTTACTTCCTGGAGGGTATGTGACTGCATTATGGGGACATTTATGGTCTATTCATCTACTTTAATGATGAGTATTTGTAGAAATATGATTGAGCTTCATAATCAATTTGTGTTCCTAAAATGTATTGCTGGCCAAAGGCATGTCCTACAAGGTGATAAGGAAATCAAAATCCTCTGTTCACAGTGAAAGTTTTGAAAGTTTATTTAGAAGAGAAAGTTAAAAAGTAAAAGTGTAGGGACAGAAAAGCAAAAGATTACCACAAGTGGAGACCCTCATTGCCGGTTGTTGAGGATCTAACTTGATAGCCATGTTGAAGGCTTATTTAAGCTAAAATTCTGGCATCATCCAGAAGCTCCCAGACATAAACATCAGATATATTAAGTCATTCACTGGAAGTTACACAAAGTTCACATTAGACATTACAACATGAGAGACACACGTTCTTGTTATGTTGGAACAACTAATCAATTGACTGTCCTTCATAGCCCCACAATGTCTCACCAAGAAGACCAAACTATCCTCATGGTCATCAACAAGACATTCCTGAAAAATGACTATTTGTGCTCATACCATTTTCTAGTACAACTCATTCTATCAAGCGAACCTGTATTAAATAAAGAACTATAACATAGAATATAATTGGAAAGCATATAATTATAATTTTCTTTATTAAAGGTGACATGTTATGGGGGACTGATAATCCTAATACTGGTTCGATAAAAAACAAAAAATCCCCAAAAACATACAGAGTTGAGTAATAACTAAAAACTAACCAGATTTCAGATAAATGAAGTTGGGTGAAAAAAAGATCAATTCTGATTGGCTGTTCAGCTGGTATCAACATCATTAGTTCCTTGCAGAGTGTGCCTAACAGAGCCAATCGATTTGTGTCAGTTACCGTATTTTTCGGCGTATAAGACGCTCCGGCATATAAGACGCACCCAATTTTAAAGGAGGAAAATCTAGAAAAAAAAGATTCTGAACCAAATACTGTAGTAAAATATTTTATATCAACTAAAAAGTGCGTCTTATACACCGAAAAATACGGTATTTGAAGCAAGTTCAGAGATAGAACATCTGACCTTTCAGGATTTTTCTGATCTATATACTTATTCCAGGTTAGTGATATAAAATGTGTTGAAGTCATCAGGTCAGCATGACAGCACCGCTGACTGGCTACTTGTGTTGACAATGACCTGGGGCATTTAATCCTTAAGGCAGCTAAGGTCCCATAATTGCTAAAGCCCCCTGCCTTGTACAGCACAGTTTTCTCTGTGCCGGTCCCAACCCCCTATGCCATCATCTGCCTTTTCAACGCCATAAATGGAAACTCCATAAATGGTGCCTGAAAGCATTTGACGTAATGGCACAAAGTCCACACGTTATTATAACTGAGAATGCGTGTCAACCCAGTGAGAGCTCTGACATTGACACGCATGCTACACTCTTCTGGTCGGCCTTACATCACACAACTGCAGGCACTATGTATAGAAAAACTGGCTGATTTTTGTCTTTTGTTGTGCACAACGAGGACACATTGGTAACAGCAGCATTTATTTTCTCCAAGGTACAATTTACAGTCATGTGGATTTGGCTGAGATCATGCTTGAATTATGGCATGGAGGGGGCTTTGGTAAAACTGCTCTGTGGGCTTGCGCGGTGGGGTGGAATAAAATATGGGGGTCCTATGACAGAAATATGAACCTGGGGGTTAAAGATTATAGCATGAGGTCTTATGGCTGAATGTGAACATGGAAATTATGGATTATGACATGGGGGTTTTATGGCTAGAATATAAAACTGGGTATTATGAATTATGACATGGGGGTCGTATGGCTGAAATGTGGACCCAGGGGTTATGAATTATGGCCCTCTTACATGGGCATGAAAAACAATAAAAATTGTGCAACTGACAAAAATAAAATTTCTGTTTACCCACACCCATTTTGTGGCAACCAGACCCATTTTTCATAGTGACCATGCCAATATGTTGCTGCGGCAATGAATAGTTAGGCTCACTTTCCCACTTGCCTTAGGCCCTGCTTTTTGTTAAGACACCCCTGCTGATGACTCCACTAGATTGAGTGTTTCTATACAAAGAGGCTGATACAAAGCCAAATTCAGGTACTGTTTGCATTTGAAAAAGAAGAAAAAATGCTTTAACACAATGTGAAGCAACACACGGCACGTGTTAGTGTGTCACATCCCAATGTGCGGTGCTGTGTAGTATACCTTATAAAACAACATTTTTATGACATGGCACTTCAGCAGAACATCTTTGGTTTGAGAGATTCTAAATTTGACCCTCTCTTGTCTCACATCCACCTAATTGATGAAGGCCGTGATGTCTGGTATCCGCATAATATTGAACACATTTACTGGCAGCATATCATGATACCTAATATTATCTATGCTGAAGTACAATGATATGTATAGATCATGAGGGGTTCCCCCATATTTTTCTTTAACTTCTTGGTAAGAATTATTGTACATGTCATGGTATAGAATAAGGTCTACCATGTTAGCTTGGGTTTAATTAATACAAAAGTAAATCCAATGCTTTATATCTAAGTGTCTGAGCTTTTTTTTTGCTGTAGGCGGGTATGCTGTTATACCATAATGGTCACTTTTATTCTTACTACACATTTCAATGTAAAAAGGCATATTAAAAAACAATGAACATGAACATTTTCAGCCAATACAAGGCACTTCACTACACAGTTGAGTCATGCACCCTAAAAAAAAATGGCAAACGTATATACAGTGATAGTTTGTCCTAAAACATACAGGTTAAAAAGAATCTACATGTGAATGCCTGTTCAGTAAATAGTATTAGCTTTGTTAAAGCAGTGTGTATCATACGCAGTTTCCTTATATAAGTCTCCACTAAAAGCTTGTGTAACAACTCAAAACACAAAAAGGAGGCAAGGGTGAACCATTGCACCTTGTACAAGGACCCTATTGGCAGAATCTAGAGTTTTAAATTTTATGAAAATATGAAGATTTTAAAATACTAAAAAATAATTTAAGGTGATTTAGGTAAAAACTGTCACATAGCACAATATGCAAAAGAAAATTGTTTATGCTCCCTTGTCCCATCTTCTATTACTCCATTACTCTCCCTCTTTCAATGGCTTCTTCACGTCCAACAACCTTCTGGATGTGTTAAATGCCCAGTCCTCTGCTACACTTTCCTTAATACAGGACTATGAAGGGGTCAGAGGAAGAAACCACAGTTCTAGAAAGGGTGATCACAGGCATCTCCCAGTAGTGTCAATAGGACGCCATAGCTTTTGAATACAGCAACAATTAGAGGAACGGGTGACAAAACAGAAGTATAAATCTTCTACATTTGAAGGTGGTGTTTTTTGACAGTTTTTTTCTTAATGACATTGGCAAGTTAGAGCTTGTACAAGATTTTACTGATTGATATTATTCAGTTCCAATATCTCAAACTGTGTAATAGAGAAAAAATATTTCCAGACCAACAATATCAAAACTTCATAGCCCTTCAGTTTTACATTCAATAATTTCCATTATAAACAAGTATAGGAACATCCATTATGCAATGTTATCTTAAGCATGCTGTTTTCTATGGGTCCTATTTATAAACCAGTGAATCTGAAAGTCACCAAACATTCACTACCATATGTTTTTAATGGCAGTGACTAATTCGGCACCAATGTGCAATGAATATCTGAATAACTGTTTTATAAATAGGATGTTGTGTATTTTAAAAAATATTAAATATAATACCTTTTGGAAACACTTTATAATTTACTCTTTATTTGTATCAGAGCTCCAACATTGCTGAATTAGCTAGGATTCATTTATAATTTATATTTTATTTCCAGAGATGTATTTCTATAACATTTCCTATGTTTATGAGAATAACCACCAGGAGGCAGCATTAAAGCAGCACACTTCTAATGTCAAGTGCTATGTAGGAGGCAGCAATAACTGCTACTCAAGGTGACAGCAGGATCCTTGTGTTATATACACATTATTATACTGGATTTCCACAATGCATATAGCCATAAAAACTATAATAAGCCAGGCTCCACTAGCAGTGTAAATACAGCCTTTAAATATAATAATAGCAACAAAATGATTCAGCCTGAAACTGTATACATAAATGAGAATTATACAGCAACAGAAAGGTGAAAAAAATGTAATTTATCTGAAATATGGTAGATGATAACTCAGCGTTTTATGCTATTTTGTTGATTTTACCAATCATATTTTTATTTTACAATGTATGAAAGTTCTTAGTGCAACTTGCAGACACAAGGTAGGACAGCTGATTCACACATATGTACTTTAGTGCATGTATGTACCCGTGTATTCTCAACATGCGTTATCATTCCCTAATGCGGTGCATGGTAACAAACTATATGAACAGGTAGGCATGCACTTGTACTGAAGCAACACAGCAGTTCAAAGATGGGATCTGCACTGTTTTAGAGAACACACTATACAATGTCCTCTAATGCAGTGCAATGCAACATAATGCACCCTGAAGGTGCTATGATGATCGAATGGCACAGCCAGTGTTATCACTTACATTTCTAAAGCACATGTATTTGGATAGCCCTAAAAAGATGCACATGCAATATCAATGGGAGGATAAAACCCCAAGAGCCCCTTGCATTGTATTATCAAACAGGCAAACCTCAGACAGGCATGGCTTGATTATTATAACTGTTATTTATACAGCAACATATTGTGCAGAGCTTTACAAAGTCCCTAGTCCCATCACTAACTGTTCCTATGGTCCTTGGCATAAATACATGACTGTGACAAGGCAAAGAAACGCATTCAGTCCCCACCAAACCCCCTCCCCCCCTAAAATAACACACCACAACATTTTGGTTAAATGGCTCATAGGCCCCTATTACAAACATAAATATCTTTAAATAACTTTAAACCATAACAAATAACCATATCTTAACACAAAATTATCTGGTAACACTACACCAAAAAACATCACTCTTGGTTACGGTCATCGAAGGCCCACCCCCCATTTTCGACTACCCCTCCCTTTATAATGGGTCTGCACCACTGTAATATGTATGCTCCCAGCCACATCGACCCAGCTCAGGAATTATATCACTAAACACTGGCAGCCCACCAAAACTTCTCAAACCAGAGACTCCACACCATAGATGGGTCTCTTACCCCCAAAGAAAACCATACCAATAACCAATTTCTTTGAGGACCTCACCTCTGACCACCCTCAATACCAAAAACCCCAAAAGAAAAGAAAACAGGGCAGGCGGCAAACTTCTCTTATGCTGGCCCACTAATTGCCCCCCCCCCCCCCCCCTTATCAACCCTTTCTCCACCCTAACTCCATGTCACAGAGATGTTTCATAATTCACTAACTTTTAGTAGAACAAAGGATGTCTGGAGCCCCAAAACCTTTTTTTTTTTGTCCCCATTGGAGATATTCCTTTCTGAAGGTCTCAAAACTCAACAGAAGGTCTAACTGTTCTCTAGTTTTCACCCTTTTTTAATCAGAACTATGCTAAAATAGCTGCAAAGTTAAGATAACATTTACAAAATGCACACATGCAGTCCATGCAGTCCAACGAGATCTTGAAACCTTCTAAAGTCATCTTACCTCCTCTTGTCTGCTTTATAATAATGACATACAAAGTAGAGATTGCTCTCATTGCTTCATTATGACCAGAGTAGAATACTTGATGGCTCAGGACAGACATCTAATGAGGGCCCCACAATATTCTCTTATTACAAAAAGAATGTATAGCAACTATAGAGACCTTGAAGAAAGGAGATGGCAGATTTAGAAGCATTATCAAAGTTTATCTTTTTGCAGTATTCTCCTTTTGTAACTGAGCTCAGCTTTTCATAAATTAGATAAAGTCTGTATCTGCCCTCTGCCTTCATAATTTTAACAACAAACAGCATATCGTACTGATATATTAGTATAATTCTGTATTAAAGCTCAAAAAAGTGATTTTTCCTCATTATAACATGTAGAGAAGGTAGAATGGTTTCTTGGTAGTTTGAAATATCCTACATTTATCTTCGTGCTACAAACATTATAGGACAATTATTTTTTTACAAAGGATAAATATAAAGGATATAATAACTGCATAAGCCATGTTTAAACTTAATAGTAATAAAATTATGATTATCACTGACACCACCTCTGATATTCTGAAACTTCCACAACATTTGAATTTAGCTTTTCTGAATTCTTGGTATTTGGGATATCCTAAACGTACATTGTTTGTTTATAGGAAACCTTCAGAAAATAAATTTCCATCTCATGACATTAGTTCACTGCTTTTCTTATAATTGCGCTCAAAGCTTGACGTTGAGTTAAAAGTTGTTGTTGTGTAATGATAATCTCAACTTTGGTGAGATACCTTAAACTATTAAAAACAAACTTTCCTGCATCTCATTTACAGTAATAAAAGTGCTGGTAAGGCGATCAGTCATTGTTCAGAATAGAGATGTGTAAAAATCTGAATATTTACTATAACTTTTTTTTATCTACTGTGTTTCCAACAAAACGTTAACTTTAAATCTATTAAGGGATCAGGAATTATTAATATCCAGTAATTACATAGGGCCAACATATTACACAGAGCTTTAAAAAGTCCATGGTCATGTTACTAGCTGTCCCTCAAAGGGGCTCACAGTCCCTACCATAGTCATTTGTCTTTAATACAGTCTAAAGCTACGTACACACTTCCAATAATTATCATTGGTAAACGAACGACGAACGATCCTGCACGATATCTTTGAACAATCATATAGCATCGATCCTGTACATGCAGATAACGACACGATCGTTCAACCATACTGTACACATGATAGATGCGATCGTTTGAACAATACAGGAAGTGACGTGCACCAGAGGAAGTGAATACTGTGTACAACCGATCGGGTCAAACAAATGACATTCACCACACTGTTCCTTTGTCCCTCTGTGCAATATGCCCTTCAAAGTGTTCTCAAGGAAGAAGAAAGCAGCTCTTGCTTTGATATGTCTGCTTAGTGCTGAAGAGGAGGACATTGAGAAGAAGCAGTAAATGTGGTGTAAGGATTGGTTGTTGGACGAGACAACATTTCACATGAGAATCTGCTACTGGAACTGCGCCACTCATTCCCAGATGACTACAAGAATTATCTTCATATGTCAGATGTCTGTTTCCAGCAATTACTTTCAGCACTTGGACCTTTTCTGCAGAAACAAGATACCTTCATGAGGAAGTCCATTACACCTGAGCAGAGGTTGATCGGCACGCTGAGATACCTTGCCACTGGAAGATCTCTGCAGGACTTGAAGTTCTCCACTGGGATCTCACCGCAAGCAACGGCTCATATCATCCCCAAGACGTGTGCAGCAATTATCGACTGCTTGAAAGATAAGTACATGAAGGTGGAGGCCCCATACAATCATTAAAACCAAATGACACATTTGCTTCATAACCAAAAGATACATTTTATTTAACAAAGTGCATGTAACAAAGTGCCAATAAAAAAGTATAAATAACAATAAATAACCATAAAAACAAAACATAACTATTTTAACAATATTAACAACAAAAAAAACAATTACCATTTGTGACACACTCCCACTATAAATCAGTGAAATGGAGGCTTTCATTGCCAAAACTGTACTGATTTGGTGTACTGGAGGAAGGGTAGTGATGAGGCTCATATTGGTGGCGTGGAGTGTGTACAGGTGATGGAGGAAGGCTGCGGCTATGGATAGGGGTAGGAATAGGAAGGGTATTGTGGGTTTAGTTGGTTCAGCATCCCTTTGTTCACTAAATCTGTCATGATAATCTCCATAGCACCTGCTTGTTCTGGGCTCATCTGCCGCAGTTTTGATACAATATAGAAGCCAAAGCCATCCAAGTGATCTTCTTTTTCATTTAATATGGACATGACTATCTTGAAAACTTTCTTTTTTTCCAGCTCCTGATGTTTCCTTTTCTGACCCCTTTTTGGTTGGAACTCATTGGAGTGGATGTTGTGGCAGCAGGTGAGCGGCAGGTTCACTGCAAAAAAAAAAAAATAGAACATATAAACAGAACATATTATTATGCATATTAAACTCTTCCTATGTTCTCCTTTCAGTTTCCTGATACACCAGAGAAATGGCTGGCCATTGCTTCGGAATTTTAAGATTTATCGAACTTCCCAAATTGTGGAGGAACAATTGATGGGAAGCATGTAAGAATTACCCCACCGGCAGACAGTGGATCGTAATAATATAACTGTAAGGGGTTTTTCAGCATCGTGCTCATGGCAATAGTGAATGCCCGTTATGAATTTGTTTTAGTGGACATAGGAAGAAACGGGCGCATGACTGATAGAGGGGTTCTGGATGGTACGCCATTTCACAGGAAGCTGATGAACGAGCAACTGCACCTTCCTAAAAACAGCCAAACTGTGGAGGGACTGAACTTTGTGTTTGTTGCAGATGAAGCATTTGCTTTACATGAAAACCTGTTAAAACCCTATCCTCAAAAAAACTTGGACAAAGAGAAAAAATGTTTAAAATTACCGGTTATCTCGTGCTAGTAGGGTGGTGGAAAATGCGTTTGGTATTCTAGCAAATCGCTTCCGAATTTTCCATACTGCTATCAATCTCCGCATGGACAAAATTGACAAGGTAGTTTATGCTTGCTGCTTGCTACATAATTTCCTATGCCGCAATAATTGCAGTGCATCATTTGGTCCTCTAATGGAGCAAGATTCTACTACAGCCACACCGGGTGAAAGCAGTAACCAATTCACTGGTCTAATGGATCTACAGGTTGCAGTACCGCAGAATGCTTCAGTGTTGGCTAGAGAACACCGAAGCAAGTACTTGGAGTACTTCAACACTACTGGAGCAGTAGAATGGCAGGATCGCATGACATAGTCTGTACACCCCAATGTTTGTAGGACTGCAATAAAAATCTCTACTATATGTTTTATATACTATGTACTATATGTAGCTCTCCCTGTGTTTTTATAAATTGTATAATAAAAATATTTTTTAATAACTTACCTGGTCTGGTGTCTTGAATATCTCACAAAGTCTCATCAAGGCTTTCCCCAGTATCCCTGTGTGTACATTCCCCGGCATTTTTGTCGGCTTCTTCCAGGCTGCACACCGATGGCCGACCTTCATCCTGATCTGTGGTGAATGCCAACAGATTAAAGTACCATAATTTAGGTACGTATATATCATCCGCTGCAGCACATGACCGCTTTGAAGACTTTATTTTGTTCATTTCCTTTTTGTAAACAGTCCGCAGGTTTTGTATATTGTGCTTCACATATTTTATGTCAGCAGCAGGATTCACGGTCTTGTCACACACACACATAAACACAATACAGTGAAGCACCTGTACAGAACGTTCATTCATCGCGCATGCTAGGAACATGCACGATCACTGACGGACCGTACACACGATAGATGGTGAACGATCGTCGTCCAATCAGATCCGCCGCGGCGGTCGTTCATTTCCAACGACTATCCTCGTTCGTCAGCGTCGTTGGTCACTTTTTTTTAGAAAGACTTTTGGTCAATCGGTCGTTCGTTTCCAACGATGATTATTGGACATGTGTACGCAGCTTAAGGTCAACTTTATGGTAAGCTAATAAACCTGCATGTTTTTGGAATGTGGGAGGAAACTGGAATACCGGAGAAAACCTGCAAAATCCATGCAGATAGTGTCCTGGCTAAGATTCAAACCTGGGACCGGAGTGCTAACCTCTGAGCCTCTGTGCTCCGGGTTACGAGCCTATTTAAACATGACTCAAGGTGCAAAGTGAATTCTCCTATTGGCAATCAAATAATTCATTTAAACCAATTATTAAAAATAATTATAAACATAAAGTAGTCATAGTTCTTGCCATCCCTTTTCATTTTTGAAAGGGAAGCTGCTCGCCATCCTCTAATTCTTCCCATCTTTCTAAAGCTACAATACCATCCTGAAATTTTAATAAGCAGTGGTGAGACTTCCAAGGGAAGCCTCTGCCAAAACCTCCTCCCCTCCTGCAGGGTGAAGCGGTTGTCTTAAGACACAATGTTCACTGCACACTGCCAGCTTCCAATTGGCAATTGGCAAGAACAAATCAAGAGCTTCCTGCATGCAGTACACATGCAGTACACATCAATTTCCATGAGTGTTATTTTACCCTGCAGGGACGAAAAAGATTTGGCAAAAACTGCCACCCTGCCAACTCATCATTAAGCAATGCCAGGGAGAAGTAGTTTGTACAAAGCAAAGTGTATGAGGAAAAAATGAGACAATGGAAAAAGAAGGCTTCCCTCATTTTTTTTTTCTTTTTTTAGGTAATGGTGTCCAGAAACATCACCGGCCATGTTTTCACCAGATAAAAAAAATGTAGATCAGGGAATAGTTTTCTGCACATGATTTAATTTCAGTGTTGTAGGCATTGCATGGGAGTAAAAATACAATATATTTTTCACTGAGGGGTTTTAACGAAAAATGTTTTTAATTCTCAAATAAAACCAGTTACCAATTCTACCCACAACTCTAGTGTTTAATTCACAGAAAAAGATTTAGCGTCCATTCACCTGAAATATTCTCCTAAATACTCCCCTATGTGTTTTCCTAAAACATGTACATGTTACTACTGTGCCAATATTAATTAATAATACAATTTGCACCTTAAAGGTATTCTATTACGGAAACCTGCCCAGCAAAATTGAACAAATTTATTAAGGTTGTGTATTTTAAAGCTTCAGCTTCCCTAAGAATTTCAAAAAGTTAAACCAAGGCAGGCAAAAAAAAGTTTGATGATAGATACATTTTGCTTCCGTGTTTATATTATTAGGCTGAAAACATGTAAGCTCAAATTCCAATATTTTGATTAAGTAATGAGCAAACATGACTTCATTCTGAAATGACTTTGCAGATATGCTATTTTGCCAGGCATGAGCCAGAAAATTTGCTCAGGTAAATCCTTCATAGTATAAAAAATATAATAAATATATGTACAGTTATTTTCGACACACTACATGGTACTTGGGAAGAGGGCTAGAACATGACCCTCCTATGGATATTTACTAATTATCTATGCAAGTACCTAAATATTCCAATGTTACGGTTACATGTTCACTCATATATTTTGGTAATTGCACTATCGTTTGTACATTGTACCCTCCTAAAACATGTACATGTTACTACTGTGCCAATAATAATTTATTACAATTTACACAATAAAATTTGCACCTTAAAAGGTATTCTATCACTGAATACATGTTACATGTCCACTCATATATTTTGTATTTTTGCACTATTGTTTGTACATTGTACCCTCTATACGACACTTAAGATTTTATTTTGTCTACATTATTGTTTACGAAAATGTGCCTGAATGTGAATTGAGATCATTACACTGTGCTTTGTATCTTGAAAATGTTATATATTATGTTGTACTTGATTTCATGTGTATTACTGTTTACTCCTGTTAAACCTTAATAATAATAATATTTAAAAATATATATATATAAATTTAACCCATTCAGATCCTGATGTTTCTCACAAGGCAATAGCAGAAACGTAGTGTGGAACCCTTGCCAAAAGATTTTGTGTATTGATTTCAGGATGTCATAACTCAGGCATATTAAGGAAATACTTCTACTAAACCCTAGCATGTTTTGGATTCACATTCATCAAATAATGTGTCAAACAAATTTGACCAGGTCAAGTTGTTTCCTAGCTGTTATGTCACGGATATAATTTGTGACAGTTTATGCAAATATTGATGGGTTCAATTTGAAGTGTACAAAGAGAGATAACACAAAGACTTGAATAATTATACTATTTAATAATAAAGACAGATAGATAAAACAATGCAGTTACAAAGAGTTAGATATAACAAAAATACTTAGCTACGGAAGTGAGTTGCATTCATCATCCAAGGAGTCTTCCAAATAAATGGCTTGCCAGATGATCAAAAAACATGTTGCATACAGTTACTTCTGGTCAAGACTAGGTATTAAGCATGGTACTGTGTTTTTAACTATCCAGGAAACTGAGACAATGGCCAGTGTTTGACCAGTACTGACCAATGATCATCCCTTAAACCAGTATTTTACCTTATAAGGATGTCAGTTAAAGGATATGCTGCATTCCTTTAGGATGACCTCATATATGGTATACATGTACCAGTATATACTGGTAAAGCATTATTGTTGGTGAGACATTACTGATATTAAATAAATTGTGCTAACCCAACACTAGCGTAAAGAGAGAAATTAGTATGTATGGCATATTGTTCTGGCATGTCTGAAAATAGCTAAGAATAAAGACTGCTCGATTTGCTGATGTTGACAAGTAATAGTTATTAGGAGGTAGGTTATCAGTGTAATCATGGATGAGGGAACACAATCCTCAACTTCTAAGCAATGACTCAACTTCTAATTTAAAGGGGAATGTCAACTTATTTCAAGTGGTTTTCTAACAACAATATAGAACAACAAATTTAAAATGTACTCATTGGTAAAGCTCATGTCCCAACATCATTTTTTTCTTTTATAATTGAGGAAGGCAAAACATTCTGGAAGGGACAGCTGCTGGGAGCTCATTCCATTTCCACTTAGGTCTACCACCAGAAACACATCTTTCAAGAAGCTTTTACTTACACACGGTGTGGGGAGCTTTGAATTAGTATTACTATCTATAGAATTATAATTCCGGAGATGTGAATAAATAGACACAATAGGAGCTATAAGGATTTAGGACCTTCCTCTCTAAAAACAGTTGGTGCTGGCTAGAGCTGAAAAGTCAACAGTATTGGAGTAGGGCTTAAGTAGTAGCTTAAGTAAGAAGCTGCCACTCAGCGGGTTAGAGTGATCATCTAAAATATAACTCCTCTTTGAATGAGGGTAACATTTTACACCCAGTATGTTGTACATAAAAACAGATTTCTTGCTTGTATAAAATCTTAGCTCTTTTGCAATTTTTGATGTTTTAAAAGCAGAGGGCCCATATTTGTGCCCCCCGCCTAAAGCTATTAAAGCTTCCCACCCAATGCCCATACAACTTTCGCTCTAAAGAGTAGTAAACATAAACTGCTGTTTTTTACTTGAACATCAGCAATTTTTGGGTACAGCAGAATCCCATGTGCAGCAATCAGGCTGATTTCATGGTTGGCCTGAATTCAAACAGAAACACTAGTAATGAGTTCTATGGGATTTCAGTTACTCTTATAACTATTCTGAAATTGATGCATAAATTCAATTCCTACTTGATTCCATCCACAACGTTGCCAGATACTAAAAAATCATATTTTATTAAATGTGTTTTTTTTCTTAACAAAATCATAATGTAGTAATTTATTAATGATATATTGTCAATTGGGGCATTAAACTTGTGGTTTAGGTTAGTAGTTAGCACTCATTTGCTGGTTTGTTCTATAGTGAAATCCATCTGATTTTGTCACAGCTTACGTAGAGAAATGACATGTATATTATTTCCGTCTTGTAGTTTGTAGAAATCATTAGTATGTCATTCATTCATGATTCATTGATTGTTACATAACATATATATTTAGGTACTTCCTTGTTTTTTAAGTGGATACATTACAAACATGTCTTACTAAAGTTTAAATCCAATGACAGCATTATCATGTAAGAGAACAACAATGACTGAACTGCCAGATCTAACCAAAAATATGAAAAGCAAATTGTTTAGAAATGTATTTAAATTAGATGGTAACTGGATGGCTTATATAAAATAAATATTTGTGTAACACAAACAAGGAACACACTTTTTATTTTCCTGAGACACTGTTTCTACTTTTGTAAATGTTTTATACATCTCAGTTCTGCTGATGTATTTTAGGCACTTTTCAGTCTTTCTGTCTGCAGTCCCCTATTTTATTCTGACACTCTGAGTTATGGGTGGGCTTAGCAACCAATTTGTAGAATTATTTTGCACCAATGCAGTCCATGGTGTGTTGAAAACATGTCCTTGTATGTTCTGCACAGTCTGTGAATTCTGTGATGTGATGCCTATGTTCGTTATATGAAAAAGAGAGAGATCTCTTCTTTAATAATTAGGTGTGTTGTACATTTTTGAATTATTTTAAATGTTTTCCTTGTAACCTGTATCCCCATTGAAAATTGCAATAAAACATATTCTTTTCACTGAAACAAGAAGGATTATTATTTTTGAGTGCTTTTCCCTCTATCCTGATGACAACTTGACTCTTAAGTTCTTGCCATGCTGTCAGAAGAACAGTTAATTAGGTGAAGTCTTTCACACACCAACAGTAGTATAAATTGGACAGGTTAAGCCCAAGACAAAAAAACATTTTTTTCATTGGGCTGCAATGGAACTGTCAAGAAGCAGGAACTGCAAGAGTTTAGATTAGAATATAAGTGACTGTGCCTATAGTTCTTGTAGGTCAGATGGAGGGTTGGTTTGGGTGGGAGGAGCTACATCAAATGAAAATGTGAAAAAAATCTATAATATAGGTCATATACTGCTAATGTATCTCCCAGCATTGGGAGTGTCCTTTGTTTTAACGTCAAGGTAATGCCTTAGCAAAACAATTGCTAGTTGTGACTGTGCTTATTTACATTATTTTCTATGGTACAATGAAACCTATTTTAGTAACATAGTATGACGAAAAGATGGAGAGGTACAGTAATTATTCAGATCTATGCTTGTTATATAATATAAATTAACACTTACTATGACTAATGGGTAATTATAACATTTTTGTTTCCAAGGTGGTTTCAAAGTAGCATGACTTTTGAAGCAAACTGGGTGTAACATATATTTGAGTGACATGAATCTTTATTAATATGACCTTAAATGGACTAATCTAAACGTTTAATCAATACTGGGTGAACTCAGTGGTGATGGGTTTGCTATGGGTTCACTGATAATTTTTTAACAATTGTGAACCCATGCCAGTGAAAGCTGCCCACTGTGTAGATGAGTTGCTTATATAGATTGCAGGTACTCTTGCTGTTGGCTGATACAGACAGGATCATCTTTAACATCAACCGCCAATGGGAAAATAACTGCTATGTACACTAGCAACCGGCTGGAAATCATTGCCAGCAACATCTACATTGGTTGTAGGGTGTTAGGAAAGTGGCCAGTCCAGACAAGCCTCATTGAAAAACTATTTCATAATATAAATACAAAATAATTTACGAACATAGCCCATAACAAAAACCAATCTCCAAAAGTAAAAATTAACCTCACCTAATACCCAACTAAATCCCAAACTAATCTTTATTATTAAACCTGGAATAAAAATTTTTAATATTGCTGAGATAAATATTATAATATATTAGAGAAAAGTTAAATCCCTGCCATACATAGTTCTTTGGAATAGGAGGATGCATCTGGGCAAACTGATATATTAGTTTCAATTAACTACATGTTTCCAGCTAAATTGACTGTCATTTTTGTCCCCCAATGTCAGTATAATCATGGAGGAACAGTTGAGAAACCCCCCCACCTCCACATGCAGAATCGCCACTGGTTGGCAACACTTTCTAATGTCTCTCTTGCAGGTAGTTACATCACAGATCACATGATAGTCAACTTGAATCATTCCACAAACATCTCTGCATTAGTGCCAGGCTGGGTGCCAACCTGTAAAGATCTTAAAATCTTAATCTTTAGCATCTTTAAATTTTTAGATGCAGTAAAAATATGCTATCTGGCTATGATCCTGGATGTAAGAAGAATTTTCTAATTCCCATGGATTGTGTATATGCCTAAACCATTTTTATTTTTTTTAGCTGGGAGCTACAACACTGCATTACATTAGCATTCACATTCAAGATGCATTTAGTCAATGGGAATAGATTCTCATAACTGTTTCACAGTATTTGGCACCCAATAGTTAGCACTGGGTGGGGTAGCTCATGGAATAATATAATGTTAGGCAACATGAATTTCTTTTTCAAAGTTTTGTGAATCGTAGTATTAGTGCCAAGTCAAATACATGCCAGCAATAAAACACAAAAAAAACATAAATACATAAGGGCCAATAGGTGGGTAAAAAAGACATTTTTTGTAGTTTCATGTTTTAAAGAACACAAAAATACTTTTAAATATAGTTTCTGCTGAACCAAAACCAGCCCTGACCAAAGCAAAATATACTGTCATGAGGAACGTAAAGTGGTAAGCCCACCATTGGGAACTCCTATGTATATGGAATGTGCAGGTTTGACTGTAATGTCATTGTATAAATTATAACTCCTAATAAATAGCACTGTAGAATGGTAGCTAACAGCAGGTGGCAGGGAATGGCGTAAGGTAAGTTTGCCTAAAAGCAGCAGGATGCAGTGTCCTCATTTAGTCAATATGTGTCTCCTTCATTTAGTCTATATGTGTCAAAAAAAAAGATGCCGATGATACTCAGCTGCTAAGTAACCCCCTTCTCCATAAAGGCCTAATGTACTTATCAAAGCACAATTTTCCTGATTTGGACATGTTCCTAGATGCATGTTTAGGTTAAATAGTGGATGCATACAGAAGTTAAAAAAACGTAAAATGCTCTACTATGAAAAAGTCACTCTGGAAAAAAAGGCTTATAGTCTCATATTTACCCTAGAATCAAGTGACCAAGATACAGTATGAGCATGTAGTTATTGTACACCTACTGTCTGAAGTGTAAAAAAGGTTGACAGTTAAGTTCACCCTGCCAGCAAAGTGGAGGCAAGGTAGACTTAAGTTTATATATTCTGAGTTTAACAAACTGCAAATCAAACAGAGGCAAATTCAAGCAAAACTACAAGGGAAAATTATAGCAAAAGAAGTAAAGATTTTCTAAAGGTGAAAATACATGTCTCAAGATACTTCAACTTAGACAATGGAAACATCAAGTAATTGATCAGGTTGATGTGTCTATGACAAACTTTGTAAGAAATCTGTAAATCTATATTCCATTAAGGGCTAGAATAGCTAATATTGAGATTCCACTCTTGTCCTCATGTTATTGTCTCTGCAGAAATTTTGTCCAGGTGCCATCAATGTACCGACTGTAAAAGAAACAGAACAAATTTTTAAGTGTGAATTCTTTAAAAACTTTACTTATAAAAAAAAATGAGATAGCTGTGTCCATATCAGCATAAAAATAACATCAGCAGGGCTACATGGTAGGTATAGACCTAGGATGTCTGTGCTCAAGGAAATAGGGCTCTGTTTAAAGGACAACTTCAGGGTAGCAAAAAATCTCTAAATAGTACAATCCATAGATAGTACATAGCTACACAGAGGCAAACAAAGACACAAATAAAGCTATTACTTCAGAGAGAATCCAAAGCATACATAAATGGACAAAATTTAACAAACATGCTAGTACTTATGACGTTCAAAACCATGGAGAATAATTAACATAAACCGGTTCTGGCACTAAAACTTGATGCAACCTTACTGAGCAATGCTGTTACAAAGGAGAACCAAAGAGATTCAAGGTTCAGACTTACATAGTTACATAGTTAGTCAGGTTGAAAAAAGACATAAGTCCATCAAGTTCAACCACTAGGGAAATAAACAAATCTCAGATATAAAACCCTATGAACATAGTTGGTCCAGAGGAAGGCAAAAAAAAACCCTGGTACAATCTGCTCCAACAGGGGAAACAATTCCTTCCTGATTCCCTGAGGCAATTGGATGTTTCCTGGATCAACAGTCTCTGTTGTCTTTACTTTAAAGCTTTAATATCCAGGTATATTCTGTGCTTCTAGAAAACCATCCTGCTTTTTCGTAAAGCAATCTATACAATTTACAGCAAAGTAATCCACATTTTCACAGATCTTACAGTGAGGAATCCCTTCCTTATATGTAGATTAAACTTATTTTCCAGACACAAAGAGTGCCCCCTTGTCCTTTGTAATGTACTTAAAGTAAATAATTGTGAGGAGAGTTCTCTATATGGACCATTTATATATTTATACAGGATAATCATATCCCCCCTTACACGTCTCTTCTCAAGGGAGAATAGATTCAGTTCAGCTAATCTCTCCTCATAGCTGAGCTCCTCCATTCCTTTTATTAGTTTAGTTGCCCT
>NC_092868.1:27454829-27558996 GCF_032062135.1 Pyxicephalus adspersus | reverse complement strand
TTTTTCATTTTAACATGAAAAGGGGGGGCTGTCTTATTTGATGGCCCTGCCTTATCATCGGGGAAACACGGTATCTACATCACAGGAAACTGGATTGAGTAGACATTACTAACAGAATCAACAGGTTTTTGTGGGACTTTGCACTTAGATGCATATAACTGTAGTGCTGTGCTGTAGTAAATACAAATTTTCTTTTTTTTAAATAAAAGCCTAAAATTGTACTTTAATTTTAGAGATAATAAATAAGGGTTTTCTTTCTATCCTCTTAATGTAAATATGTTGTGCCAACCCCAGGGTAAATCAATAGGTATGTAGAAGAACGATATTTCTTTGGCAATATAGAAGTGTATTAGTTGAGAACCTAATAGAACTTCTACATACATTTTATTTTAAAAACCTATTTGTGAATAACTGGTCATCTTTGTGATTTATTGTAATATGCAGTAAAAGTAAGCCTTATGGCTTTTTGAAAAAATTCTGCACCCCGTCTTCTTGGGTTCACCCACAAAGTCATTTATTCACTCCTATGGAGAGAATAAAATGCCTACTTACCCTGCAATTAGAATGTTTGTTATAGGGTGACAGCATTCTGTCCCATCTACCAGTTGTGCTATTGCATTGCTCTGTTATACAGTCATTCAATTGAAATCCCAAGTTCTCTGTAAGGCCCTGTTCCATCACCAGTACTCGCCAGACACCAGTCGCCCAATCTAATGCCACACTCGTTACCTATAGCAAGCCCCCGCTCAGCTTTAGGAGACTAGTTGCGCCTTCCCAACATACGGTTGCCGCCAAGACTTCTGTGTTCAGGGGATGGTGTCTGGTGAAGGACAGCCAGAGGACTAGGAGCTGACATATAATGCAGTACAAAGACAAGTCCAGACATAAGAATGCAGTATAAAAACAGTATACAAAGACAAAAGCAGAGTCCACAGGCAAAAGGTCAGTCTGGGCAGCATACACTCGCAGGGTCAGAAACAGGCAAGGTCAACAACAATAAATCAGATGAATTCACACTTCAGCAGCAAGTCAACCTAACGCTACAACAGGCACTGATGACTGGGAGCAGTATGTACAGCACTCATTCATGCATCGTGCAGTGTTAGTCATTAGTATAGTGATAGTGAAAGATCCTTTCCAACAACTAATATTGCACTTGTGTATGTGGCTTAAGAACCATTTCAAACTCCCGGTGAGCTGTAATGTTCTGCCACGGGCTCAACTGCAGTCCAAAACTCTCTCACTCAGTTTGAGAGTTGGGGACCATTTTTTGCACGTGGCTGCAGCAGATTGCGGCACAGTTCCCGTTTCAAGTTGCTTTTGGCTGCACAGTTGTTTGAACATTTGCGCAGTGGTTATAGCTTTGTGCAACTGGTGACCTGCAGCGTGCTTTGCTGTTTCTCAGTACACAGCAAATTGTTGCCAAATGCATGGTTTCACACTGCAGACACCTAACACCATTGAATCATTGAGGAAGAAAACAAAGAAAATGATTTAAAACTTTAATTCTTGTCCATAAACTCCATATATTAAAAATAACATATCTGTATCAATGTACAGCGTCAGATTCCTGTGTGTAAGGTTTTCTCTTTAAATTCGATGTTCACACGTCACTGTACGTACTACAAAGAATACAGATAACGCTTGCAGTGATGCTAGTGACCTTGGTATATGATATTATTGCAATTTTGTTTGATTTTAAATAAATATTTATATTCTACCTTGAACTGCTTTCAAGCTAATGTTAGTTATAGACATGTGTTCTCAGCTTTCCATAGTACATACAATGGACAGGGACCTTGAATAAATTGCCACTTAACACATATAAATCTTATATTGCCAGCATAGGCTGTGGCTCAGGATGGTATGGCTGACTGCATCCCCCCTTCCCAATCAGGTCACTGAGTGCCAGTAACACAATATTCACATTTATAGGCAGCCCTTAAAGAATTAAACATCAGGATTCAATGGTAATATACAAAGAATTTTTTTTACAAAGCAGGGTTGCAAAAGCCAACAGAGCAATTCCTTTTTTTCCCAATATTTATTGGTAAATGTAAAAATCGCTTGCAGACACTGAAAAATTATTGTGTAATCGGTACTAATTTAAGTTTATGCAAAAACATGTATCATCAAAAAAAACAAACATGTGGCAACATTGCTACCTCATACTTCCTGTCAAATAAAGGAAAATGACCAGACAGGTTATGTCTTGTGGATCTTAAGTGCCCAACAGGTGGATCACGATCTACCGGTAGATCGCAAAGGCAACGCAAGTAGATCGCGGAGCCCTGGCTTTCAAAATAAATTCTACCGCACACAGAAATTAGTTTTTATTGTTGGTATATCATTTTGACTTGGTCATTTTAAAAGTAGCTCCCAAGCCAAAAAAGTGTGAGCACCCTTGTGTTAAGTTTTTGCTAATAATTTTGATTAGTAAAACTGGTCAATACCACTTGCAAAACTGCTAGACCAAACCGGGTTTATTACAAAATGTGTTTGTGTTATTTTCTATATATTCTATATTCAGCCTTGACTAGTTTTAGGTAACAACCTAAATATTTAGTCCTAAAATGACTGCCATAATTAAAAGAAAAAAAACCCTGCTGTTAAGTATAAAGTGCATTTAGCAGCATTGAGTCTCTCTGCTGCACAAAAATACTGACCTGTTCTGATCAGGGAAAGATTGGGCTGCTGTTAATAGTGTCAGAGTTTACACACTCCTATATCTTAAAGTAGATCTAAACCAGGAAAACAAAAAACACCAGGAGGTAGTACTACTTAAAAAAGAGACATGCAATGTCTGGCTCCTGGTGGAATTTTGTTACATGGAAATCCGCCAAGAAGCAGGTGGTGAAGATGGCGGCACCCATCACCGCAGCATTGACAGGTCCTGAACCTGCCATTGCTGCAGGGCACCAGCACAAGGTATTTGCTGTAATTGGAAGGTATGCTGTGCATACTTGCTGATTATGGCAGAAGATCACCACCCACCAAGAAGTTTAGTTCCCCTTTAAGACTGCCCTTAATAGTTATAGACCCCTAAGGTGTATGGGGGGCAGGAAGGAAAATATAGGGCCAATGGAATAAAAAGAGGAACCAATTCATCATAAAGATATTGTTTCAACTTTTTGTATAATTTGTTTCCTTTGGTTTGCACATTGTAACTTACTAGAATTTTTTTTAAATTTAGGGCCAAAACACTCTTTTGCAATCACATGCATTTCAATTAACACATAATGATGAAATTTGTTTTGAATGATACCCCAGTGCAATAAGTTAACACAAATCCGGCACAGAGAGTTTATCTGCGCCATGCACATGATTTTTTGTTTTCTTGTGCTGTGTCTAAAAAAAAAAAAGTTGATTTTTCTTTTTAATTATGTAGATAATGCAACACATGGTAAAGCAGACAATACAAGGTTGTTTTCTGCTGTTGGTAGTCAGTCAAAGCTCATAAGGCAGAACAAAACCCCCCACCACCCCTGCAATTACATCACCCAGCTTTGTGATAATCTCTCAATCTTTAAATATTGAACACAGCAGCATGCCTATGGTCACTAAGTAGGTGTCAGGACAGGTACCGGAGGTTGGATATTGGTTTGACTGCATGTATGCTCCAAAACTTTGCACTGTACAGAACTTCCTACAAGACTGTGCTGGGAGCCAAATGATTCAGAGGACAAAGAGAATGGGCATGGCTGGCATTGATAAGTAGGATTAAGCAACATATGATGACAAATGTGCTTATAATACCTAAAGAGATTAATAGAGACACCCATTACTGAACCTGTTTAGGAATCCTTATTCCCTGGTTGAGTTTTTGACCCAGATCAAGCATGCAGATAAGTAGTTCTTACACTTGTTCACAACATACTGCTTTCAGGACTGGAATGTATTGAAGTCAGACACAACCACTCGTCATGTTTTCAGAAGGAGGGCTGCAATGGTACACATACTTCTCTTAGGGTCCAAAAGGAAATGTATTGGCAGTTGGACACCTGGACAACATAATTAGGTGGGGATAAGGACAGGTTATGGACATCCTTCTCAAAAAAAGTCATAAACATGTACTGCACAACATGATATTTAAATTGTTAAAACAAGTTGAACATGTTTACATTTCCATGGCTGGTTTCTCTGCTAACAAAACAGGTGATCTGAGCACCAGCTAAGCCAAAGGAATAGATACAGTATTTACACATAGAAGCACCAACCTTACTGAGGTTGGTTCATGTCTGCTTACTGAGGATATTCCAGTATATAAATAACCTCTGCAGCTATAAACACACACATGGCTATGAGTGCCAATTTCCTAATAAAGGGTCTAATTCTTCCCTACTCTTTGCCTTTACACCTCACTACAATGTCAAAGGCAAATATGATTGTCGTGTGTTATAAAACCTGAGGTCTGAGCTTAGGTCGGTCCTGGGGGTCTTCACTGAGATTTACACACAGGATTGTTACAGAGGGTGTGCTACAAAGATCTGCACTGGGGTCTGTTACTAAGGTCTGCAGTAGGTGGTCTGAGCTCAGATATGCCCTGGGGTCTACCACTAAGGTCTAAATTGCAATTTGAACAAGGATTTGTTATAGGGGGTCTGCTACTGATGTCTTATATTGTGTGTTTAGCAGTAGTGGCAGCAGGCTGCACACATCCATTAGCAGTAGTGGCAGCAGGCTGCACACATCCAAAAGTGTAGGCCAAGGCAGGGGGGATTTTCTGGATGCCTGGTGGAACCTGATGCAGCCACCTCAAACAAGTGAAGTCCAGGGGCATAACCATAGGGAACGGCTGAAGCGCATGATTACATGGCTCTTTTCTGGTTGTTGGTTGTGGTCTTGACGACAGCAGTTATGAGGAGGATCCCTGTCCTGACAGTAGTGACGCCAATTAATTTTTGGGTCAATAGGCTTGAAATCTGCCTGCAGTTGGCACAGTATGCCATCAAGCTTCTTTCATGCCCGGCATTCAATGTTCTGTCCGAAAGAACCTTTAGTACCGCTGGCGGAGTGGTCACGGACAACCGATTACGACTGTTGCCGGAAAATGTCAATCACCTCATCCTTTTGAAAATGAACGAAAGGTGGGTTACTAACAACTATCATACCCTCACTACAGATGTCACTGATTGACTGACACGAGGACTCACTGGCCAACCAAGATGTCTCTGTGAACCCACACTGCTCCAATGCTGAGTCTGTGGCTGCCAATCACCAACACCCTGTCAGCTGAGCCTGCCGGTTGAATATTTCCGCTAGTTATCACAACATATAGGGATGGCATTGATCACCAATGTCATGCGCACCATTGTGCCAGCTAGCAATATACTTTAAATTTCTGCTGCTTCCGGGAGGCCAAAAACCTGCAGATGAAAACCCCTAGTACTGCCACACTGATAGGTACCATTGCCTTTGCCTATTTTTTCAGCTAAGTATTGTAAGATTGAGGGTTGGCATTCATGTATTAAACTTCATGATGCACTACACCCAGCTCTAGATGCCAGTTACCAATGCAGTCCACGCTCCGTCTCAGGGCCCTCTGCCTCCTCCTGCTGCTGCTGTTGCTGCTGCCTGTCAGTACTCCATTCACCTAAATTGTATTACACGCTTCAGGGTGGCATTGATGATGCACTACATCCAGCTCTAGATGCCAGTTACCAATGCGGTCCCCGCTCCTTCTCAGGGCCCACCGCCTCCTCCTGCTGCTGCTACCGCCTGTCCGTACTCCATTCACTATAATTGTATTACACACTTCTGGGTGGCATTGTCAATGCACTACACCCAGCTCTGGATGCCAGTTACCAATGCGGTCCCCGCTCCTTCTCAGGGCCCACTGCCTCCTCCTCCTGTTGCTGCCACCTGTCAGTACTCCATTCACCTAAATTGTATTACACACTTCTGTGTGGCATTGACAATGCACTACACCCAGCTCTAGATGCCAAGAACTAATGTGGTCCATGCTTCGTCTCAGGGCCCACCACCTCCTGCTGCTGCTGCTGCCGGCTGGCAGTACTCCGTTCACTAAAACTGCATTACACTTCTTGGTGGCATTGACGACGCACTACACCCAGCCCTAGATGTCATTTACCAAAGTGGTCCACGCTCCGTCCCAGGGCCCACTGCCTCCTCCTCTTGCTGCTGCTGCTGCCGCCTGTCCGTACTCTATTCACTATAATTGTATTACACACTTCTGGGTGGCATTGACCATGCACTACACCCAGCTCTACATGACACTTACCAATGCAGTCTCCCTGGAAATAGCTGACCAGAGGCCACACATTGCTACTGCTCTCGCTGACCCACGCTTTGTCTCTGGTCCTCCATCCTTGCCTAATGTCACCGCGCTACTTCTCCACAACATTATGGGTGACATTCCTAACACATGTCATCCAGTTCATAATGGCAGCTAGCAATGCGTCCTCCTGCTGTTTTGACGGCAGAGACTGTTGCTAGTGGGTTGAGTTCACACCTAGTGCCACCCTTTCTCAATGTCCTAATGTTTATGCTGCCTTCTGTACACTGTCCATCATGCAAAAATCCTATTTGCCTGCTGTCACTTTGCCTGCCATTTTCTGGAAAACCACAAAGTCTTTTGGAACTTTTGTACTTTTCCTTTGTTGTCACTGTTCTCCTATATATACCTAGCAAATTTGGTGGTTCTAACATGTATAGGGGTTTTGCTAATAATGTTTAAAATCAATAGGCTATTGACTTTGGATTTCGCGAAATCAGTTTGCCGAAATTTTGCAGACCCATCGGAAGTTCGAGGGAATTTTCGCAAGACTGTCAGAGGCCTTCTTGCTCCTCCCTACTACTGAACAAGCAATGGCCTTGTTTTAGAAATCTTACTGCCTTCCCACATATGACAATAAATCACAAAGGTTATAAATAATGAAAAGTTAGGTGAGTGACATGATGGCTAAGTTGGGGCCATATAGGATCCTGGAGTTCTCCATTTCCTTCCCCCACATTTCGGTAGCAGGCTGCTATCTTGGCGATTTGGTTTAGATGATCCTTGGCTGGGTGTCTCTCAGTCGGCTGCCTCCCAAAAATTCCCAGGCCCCTCACTTTCCTTACCAACCCTTCTCCATCGCTCCTCTCCTTTCCTTTCTTCCCCCTGTTCTTGCCTTTCTCTATCGCCCTGTGCTTTGTCATCTCCTTTATATTTCTTCTCCATTTTTTATAGATGTTCATTGACCACTTATCTGAACAGTCTGCACACTAACCCAGCCATTCTTCACCAGGGTTTACTGGAACCTCAGGGTACCATCAGGACTTTGCTAGGACTACAAAAGGACGGCACATCCACCAAGCAAAGTCAGCAGCATGAACCCATAGGTTATTTTAGCTTACCTGTTTGTAAGAGAGGCATTCTTCCCACTGACCACCAATGTAGGGGGTATTCTTCCAACTGACACCGGAATAAAGGGTATTCTTCTCACCTATCACCAATGTAAAGGATATTATTCTCATTGACCGCCCAAAAAAGGGTATTTTCTTCCCACTGACCACTAATGAAAGGGTTAATCTTCCCACTGACCACCAATGCTAGGGATTTTCTTCCCCCTAACCACCAATGTAAAGGATATTCTTCCCACTGATCACTAATGTAAAGGCATTCTTCCCCCTGACCATCTATGTAAGGGGTGTACATACCACTAACCACCAATGTAAGGGGCGTTTTTCCCACTGACCAACAATGTAAGGGACATTCTTCCCACTGACCACCAATGTAAAGGGTATTCGTATAGGAGCACCAACATAAAGGCGTTCTTCCCACTGACCGCCGATGTAAGGGGTGTACATCCCACTAACCACCAATCTAAGGAACGTTCTTCCCATTGACCACCAATGTAAGGGACATTCTTATTAGGCACCAGTGTAAAGGCATTCTTCCTACTGACCACTAGTGTAAGGGCCGTTCTTCCTACTGACCACCAATGTAAAGGGTATTCTTCTCATTGGCTACCAATGTAGGGGCGTTCTTCTCACTGACCATCAATGTAAAGGGTATTCTTGGTATTAAGCACCAATGTAAAGACATTCTTCCATCTGACCACCAGTGTAAGGGGCGTTCTTCCTACTGACCACCAATAAATTTATTTTAGCAGAGATTCCCTGAGACCTAAACATTACCAGGTTTGGAAAAGCTGCATCAACCCATTGGGTATATTCCATAGATTGGCACTGTCCTGGTCTATGTGAGGTCGGCCTTTAGTAACATGGGGGAATTATTTCTATAATTACTGTATCACTGTCTGTTTTAGTCTGTCATTTGCAACCCCTATTTAATGTACAGCGCTGCGTAATATGTTGGCGCTATATAAATCCTGTTTATTAATAATAATATTAATAATAATAATATATAAATAATAAATAATAATAATACATAATATATCCACAGATCACATTACATTAGTGTGGTGGTCAGAGGGAAGAATGCCTCTTACATTGCTGGCCAGTAGGAAGAATGTCACCCTTACACAAAGACTCTAATCTGAGAAGGCCAAATTTCTCAGGGAACCCCTAGCAACCTCTGGAGGAACCCCGGGGCTGAATTGGGTTGTAAAACACGAGCGATCTTTGCCATGGCAGTGAAAAGGTTAATGCTTCCCATTTGTTGACACCGGTGTCATTGCTGCAGCTGTATAAGACATCTGACACATGTGCCCATACGGTGATAAACACACTCCATGCTGCTGACTGAGTCACTGTCCCTTTAAGAGAAGCAGGCAGCACTTCCATATAATCAGCTCTCTCTCCTCTAATCAGCGTCCCAGAGAGCACAGCCAGGTGACACATGTCCGTCCATGTGTATCCAACCCTTGTACGCACGCCCCTCCAGCAAGCTGATTGGCCATAACTGGGTCAGGCCCCTCCCAGACGGCACCCGATTGGACAAATCTAGGTCAGGGTCCACCTGCCTCTCCCTCTGTCAATGCCACATGACTGTGAAACTTGGAAAACACAAACAGAGTCGGGCAGCGCGCAGACACTCATAGAGCGAGCTGCGGGGAGATCGGGGAAATAAATAAATAAATGGTGCAAGGAGCTGCAAAGCCCGGAGCTGATTGGCTGCATGAGAAGTCTCGTTTCATGGATGGAGACTCCTCCTCAATTCTCCCTACCATAGAGGAAAATAGGAATCTAGGAAAACTGCTTCCCATTGATCAGGAAATGGGGGGAACTTCTGTCTGTTACCAAGATCACACATCTGGGCAGCCTATAGCAGCTGCGATCTGCTCGTGCTGAACAGGCATCGTGCTGTCATCTCAAACAAAAATCTTCATTAGCCATCATCGGTGGAGAGAAGATTATTACATATCGCACAGCTTGGCATCATCTCATCATTGCCATGGCACGGCCAACAACACAACTGGCTGGCAGCGAGAAGCTACAGGGCCAGCAACTGCACCCCACTCCTCCTATCGGGGTCCCAGGAGCTGGCATGGTGAACCTCAAGAGCCTGTTACAAGGGCCCATCAAGGGGCAAGAGCGCAGGACTAAGGAGCTGGCAACCTGTAAGTCTGCCATTGTTATATATTGCATGGGGTCAGATACTTTGTAACAGATCACAAGTCACATATGATTGGCTAGCAGTGCCCCTTACACTGGCTACAATGTCCCCAATTTATAGGATGACACTCACTTCCTGCAGGTTGTCACTTCTCATGTCTGTAGCACACATTTCAAGAACCTATAAGGTGCTGACTGTAAGATTTTGGGGGTTTAACCCCTTGTTACCCCAATATAAAGCTAAATGCCCCCCCCCCAGGTTCTGCATGCATAGGATATCTGTATCTTCTACCTTCCATCTGTTAAAGTTTGGGATTATTCCAACCAAAGGTCACACGTTGCATTGCTTGTGCACAGATTACATCGCTTCATTTTATTCCATTTGCATTAATGGGGTTTTATTTTTTATTGTGTGGTGAATTTATCAATGTTTTGCAGCATTGTGCTGATTGTATTTTAGTGGCATTAAATGTTTCTTAAAGTGGAATTATATTTGGCTCTATGCTTTGTCTTTTCTGCAATAAAATGATTTATCTGCTTGTTCATGGTAAGTGCGGCACACATGCGCAGATAAGTGTCCATCCTTGGTATACCTGGGATGCCAGAATGAGTGAACTCTTGTGCGCATGCTTTTTAGAGAAGAGCGGGTTCAGAGATGGATCCGGCCAGGGGAATCAGAAGTTTTTGAATTAAAGGGCCTACTCAGACTATCCATTGAATTAATGCACATTCACTTTGCATGAAAAGATGGATATTTTTTCAACACAGGGAAGAATGGTTCATATTTCTTCTTTTCTGAGCACTGTAACGCAAATGTGTTGTGATCTGCTGGGTATGTGCGTTGAGATGCCGTTCCAAGTGAATAGCGACTCATTTAGGTAGGTGATGGTAACATGCGTATGCTAATGAGCATGCTTTTCATTTTGAATGGCTTGCCAATGCACTCTAGCATTACATGGGCATTAGGATCACACCTTACCTTTACCGGAAGACATGACAACTTCTGTTCTCTGCAGGGCAGGTGGGTTGCCTTATTGGGATGGCGCGCCTTCCAAATTGAATGGCACCCATATGCACCAACACATGGCACGCATAAAAGGCAGTAGTACAACCCCAACCTATTTTACCTTATATCTGGGAAGGATGCATTCTCCATTTAATTCCTAGCTTCTCCCCATCCCTGGATTGTCCTCCGTGGTGTTTCAGCATCTCTTGCTTGGATTGGGATGGTATTTTCAGCCATGGACAGGCCAGTTTTAAATGATTTGTTGAAGGCTTGAGAAACAATCTTTGAATATTTAATAAATATAGATATTTTTTTCTGAGGACCAAAATGAACAATAATGGCAAATATCACAATGTTAAACTTTGAAGAACATATTTTAATGTAATAGATTTGAACAATTTTTTATCAGAATAAATAGGCATTTAACACAGGGAGATTACCATCTGAAATATCTGATGCTCTTTAAATTTGTTCTTGTTGTTTGGTGACTTTGATTTGTGGATCTTTCAAAATATTGCCCTGTCTATGGCTAGCCTATATCACAGGAACCATTCACCTTTCCTTATACTGTATGTGGAAAGATGTAATCATGGCTGGTTCTAGGGATCTCTGTATTTTGCAAAGGAAGGCAATTCCAATGTATATATTCTATATGTGATAATGTGTATCACATGCATCAACATTAAATATATATATTAAATATTTTACAATCCACTATAATTTTACCTAACCTTTAGGTGAAATAATATAATATAGACAAATGTTAGATATTGTCATTAGGATGATGTAGACAACTCTAATGTGGTAGAACTTTATTCCAGGCAATTGGGCTGACACCCATGCCACCATGCATTAAAATATGGCAAGTTTACATTATTAATTTCATTTATGCAATTATAATATAACATCTCAACAGTAACACACTGAGCAAAAAAGAGGTGTAGTGCATGTACCCGAGGAACCTTTTAAATTGTAAAGAAAAACCAATAATTGTTGTGTCAGTGGGATACTGGCTTTTTACATTGGTGGAAAGCTGGACAAATGTTCCTTTTTGCAGTGGGGGTCTGAAGGCCACCTGAAAGACTCTGGTCTCATGCTTCACCAGCATCAAATAGGAGGGCAATCATTCACAGCTCAAGGAACCCCCAGCAATCTCTTGAGGCATCCTGCATGACAATGGCTAATGTTAAATTTTTGTATGGATTTTCTCTACTTCCTTTACAGTACAGATATTATACCCAAATACTTACCTATGGTCATGCTTTGAAGAGCTTCATTATATGGCTTTGGGTGCCACACAACATGAGCCCAAAAAAATGTTGGCTACATCTGGCTTCTACTATTCATGCATTCTAGACACGCCATTCATTGTTGTGCAGGGTCTGTATTCCTCTGGATGGTTGTGGCCACCATGTGTACAGCCACTGCCAAAATTTGGAATAATTTGAATTTTGGAATAATTTGAACCAGTGTTTCACAACCAGGGTGTCCCCAAAGATTGCTGGGGGTCCTAGAGCAATGAACAGTTGTTACTCTCAAGTCAGTTACCACGGGCATCAATTATATCTTTGCCTATCTGTAAGGGTGCCAGCAATGTAGAAGGAAATGTTCCCAATGACCACAAAACCAATGTACTGTGAGCTTTGGATATAGTAATTATAGCAGGGGTTACCTGAAAACCTGGAAGTTATTTCAAGGGGAAAGGTGAAAAAGATCAAGAAACACTGATTTGGACAAATGCCGCAAATGTGCCAGAAGAAGCTTTCTATGGACTGGCTGTATGGACCAAGGCTTCAAAATTAAGATTTCCAAGTGTGGTTGTAGATAAATATTTAAGTATGTGTTTTCCACGGGGAGAGGTGGGGGAACATGTGAAAAGTAAGAGTAATTATTTTAGGTTTTTATTGTTTAGCATTGTTTTTCTTTGGGAAGGCTTTACCTCACTTCCTGTGCTTGTGACAACAAGACAATAAATAAGGAGATTGATTATCTGAGTTCCTAACCCTCATCATTTTACTGAAGAAATAAAAAGAAGTATTGCAGTCTGTGTCTTCACTGGAATATCTCTTTACTTGGGACACAGGTTAGAGTTGGGATTTATCTTTTTAACTGGGAATTATATGGTTTGCAGCATTCTCCCCAACTCCTAGCTGGTCTAAGTACCCGTAACTTTTCAGTAACCACCTGGCTGTTTTTAAGTAGCTACAGAAAAGTTAGGTCAGAAAAATGAAACCTAGGGGTGGTGGAAAGTTGGAACAAAGTATAGGGGGTGATAGAAAGTTGGAACAAAGTATAGGGGGGGTAATATAAAGTTCATACATTTCTAGGGGGTATTGGATTCCTTTGACAATAACAACTGGGAACACTAAATTTGTCACCCAATTTTTGACCAACTGACTACAAGCTGCTGCCCTACCAGTTTAAAAAGTTTGTTGTACAGAAGTTATAATCCATACCAGGCTCCAAAGTGTAATCTGCACAGGAGCTCCCTCATATAATGTTCAGGACTTTGCCTGCTAAAATCCAGTTCTACTTCCTTAGTAAGCCTGGCAAACTACAAATTGGGTACAATAGGTTCCATTCACAAAGCTTAAAAACAAGGAAAAGTTTCTTTACTTTAACCACGTGATTGTAATGTTCAAACCTCAGCTGAAAATAATAAAAAAAATAAAATAAATACATATTATCCTCGTGTGTTCACTTTATTTTTTAGCAAAATTTTACTATACCCATTGCTGTATACGTGGAAAATAAATCTGAATCTGATTAGTGGATGAGTGAAAGTAAGCCTTGCTCATTGGAAGAACAACTTTATATATTTGCCTATAGACATGGAAGTAGCAGACAGGATGAATGTTGCTGTGGAGAATAGAATAATGTTTTTTTTTCTTCTGTATATGTAATGTGTGTATGAGTGAATAGGAGGATATAGCCGCCATGGTTGTTTGAATGTTCCCATTTTGTTTGCTATAACAAGGCTACGGTGCCCAGCCCAGTGTTATATTTGAGAGACAGGAGAAAAGCACTTTAGATCCCTCTAGATGAAACTTACAGAACACCACTGAATGAGTTATATGGATGCTATCAATGGGTCACGTTGGGGCTTAGGCAATGAGATTCTGCCCTAACACAGCACCCATGTGTCCTCCCTCCATGGCTGTGTTCAGGGAACAGGACATTTATAAATGCAGTCCTGTTAAAGTATATCTTCATCCAAAATGTTTTATGTGTTAGCTAGAGTAAAGTAGGGTTCAAACAACCATGGGTTTTATTATCTCCATCATCATTGGGGATGATTGGTCCCTATTTTTTGCCACTTGGGCTGAGAATAGGACTATCTTTGCCCAGTAGGCACACAGACATATGTAAAAACCATTGGTGGGAGTTCTAACCCATCCTTGTTAAAAACATTGGATTTAAGAGAATACTTTTACCCAAAAGTTCCACATTTCTTCCCATTGGATTCAAAAGTTGGGTGAATCTTGGGTGCAAACCAAGATATTTTTTTTAATGGAATTTAGATTTGAAAACAAAGGTGTGTAACCTATCTATAAACCATGAAAGCTTGCATGGGCGTGAGTAGAATTTCAGCATCTGCCTGTTCCTGCTGTGCTCGCTAAGGATGTTTTTTGAAAACCTGACTTTCCACATGATCAATATTTAGCTAAAAGGACTGTACAGAGTCTGTCAAGCATGCTTAAAAATCAACATCAAGTTATGTTATTGGTAAGGAGAACTCATTGGCCCTGATTCATTAAGCTGCAACTTTGCTTAAAGCAATCCTCTAAGTATTTTGCCAGTCCTTATAACCTGATATAGCCAATTATCACTACCATTGCCCCTTCCTATCGGCCTAGGGTACTTTCAGTCATGGGTAGTACTGTTGGTACATACATCTGAATCTGTGCAAATATGCTGTGACCTACCATAACAACCTTCAAGAAGCTCATCATTTCACACAAAGTGATGGCAATGCCACTCCTGACATGTAGAGCTGAATGTGAGCATTACCACCGTAGAAGAGAATGGCCTTACCAGTATCAACAATTCATTTACATTTTAATTTGTTTGATTCCATGATGAGCATTGTTGAATAAAACGTGGCACTATTAGATAAAAAAATGGCCTTCATTTCAGAAGACAATGAATAACGTAACAAGACAGATCAGCATGCTTGGACTTCTTACAACCAATCAAAACTTTTTTCTTTAATCAGATCAAAGCAACCTGAATTATGATTCTGATTTTTATTTTGCTGAGAATATTGATCTTTGGTGCACTTTAATTGGTAGTAGTTGCTGCTGGCA
Source organism: Pyxicephalus adspersus (assembly GCF_032062135.1). NCBI lineage: Eukaryota > Metazoa > Chordata > Amphibia > Anura > Pyxicephalidae > Pyxicephalus > Pyxicephalus adspersus. The sequence continues at coordinate 27,544,164 of NC_092868.1, read as the reverse complement.
CAGGGAGTGTAATGGAATTTTACATTGAAAATGTTCTATTAGGCTTCTGAATTTGGATTAGGAAGTTTGCATGAAATATTAATAGACATAGATCTGCCCATCTCCCAGAGTTTACAAGCAAGCAGCATTGCACAATGACATGGAGCGCTGCCCATTTGCTATAGAAGGCAGGGCGTAGGTAGGGAGCATTCCAGGTGAGCCAGCAAGCCAGAGCTCAGAGCCGCGTCCAGCATGTCTGACATCTGACTGGAGGAATTGATGCAGCACGTGTAGAGCAAGGTGCTTACAGGACAGGCCATGCGGTGCTTGTTGTGTGCTCAGCAGACCTAATTGGAGTAATGTTTACAGTAGCGTGGTTGTAATAAGTATGAGACATAGTGCTTCAATGAGAAAGCTGACGACACAATGAAAAACAAATGACTGTAGTTAAAGAAGAAATAAACCTGTCATGATAACAATGATACGTTAGTTATTTGCATTAGAAATAAAACATTAAGTCAATTATTTATTCTACACATCGCCTTTATTTAGTGCTAGGTCTGTACTATAAGAATAAAATGGGGGAAAAACAGCTGCTTGGGCTTGTCAGTTTTTAAAGTGCAACTTTAGTCATATTATTCTGTATAAAAAGTAGGAAATAGTTAAAATTTGGGCTTAATCTCATTTTTTATTCCTGACCTGTTGGTTTTCCCCTCACTTACGGTCTCAAACATACAAATGGAAGATTTCACCCACCTCCTTTCTGGTGATAACTGTAAAATTCTGGAATTTTATTATTTGACAGCTGTCTCCAGGATTAAAAAAAAAGTCAACTCTTCACAGTGGGGACATAAACTGTAATAAAAATGTCACCAACAAAGCCAGGCCTGGCGGGTACTAACTGCACAACCTTAGCATATGGAGGGGAAAAAAAGTCCAGACCTTACAATTTGTGCTTGTAAAGTAGGTCACAGCTCAATGAAGGAGGGGGTGGGGGTCACACTTTGGGCATTTTGCTTTGTGGTTCTAAAGGTCCATATCCTGTCACTGATAGTGATTGCAGTTCTTGGGAAAGTAGGTTAGTGCTGCGGTCTCTGAAATCATTAGTTCTGTGGCCCTCTTCTTGGGATACAGAGCAAGATTTTACAGAAAGGTCTGGAATATGGATCAGATATACCACCATGAGATCTAACTAGTCTATCATCTTCACATCTAATTAATCAGGACCCAAAAAAAACAGCTATATCGAGGTACATATTTTTTAACATGACCTGTTTTATTGAGGAAAAGTTTGTCTTTGAAGTACGATACGAGTCAAGAAGGGAGTCTAGCAATTAACATCTTACCACCATCCTAGGACAGAACTAAATAACACCTGCCCTTCTGATGGTAATATCCTAGAGGGAAGGTGTTCTTTAGTTCCCAAGGAAGAACTTGGTAGGGCTATAAAGTGCATAGGTTAACCTTGGATCTATGGCAGGAGCAAGGACTTTTTGCACTTCCCAAACAGATTTAACAAAAATTTTTAATCAGTGACCAAATAGGAATAAACATGACAGTTACCTACAGTCTAACTACTGTACAAGTACAGTAAAAAGAAACAGTAGGTTATTGACCTAGGCACAGAAATAGAATACATCTGTACTCTTCTATCGCAAACATAAAAGAAGCAGGTAAGTGAAGCGCCAAACACTAGATGCCAACTAAAATCTTTGTTGTGCCATTTAGCTGTTGTGACCTGCATAGTACCTGCATTGTGGTGGAAACTCCTGTGCTCTGTAAGCCCTGACTGTGTGGTGTTACAGACAATGAAATGTGTACAGTGGCATAAACCTTGTTACGTAAAAAGGCGGTGGTTCCTGTGCATTGTCCAAGCATTCTTCAGTAATTGATTACATGCCTAAACAATGAGTATTACTTTTATAGCATTTGCATAGAGACAATATGAACACACAGAAGGTGAAGATATATGAACCTATTTATAAAGAGTGGTGAAAGATTTTATCCGTTTCACTGCACTTTCACAAAGTTTGGACAAAAAAATTTATTTTCTGCAGCTTTTGAAAACTACAGAAGTTGTCATGTTGAAACAAAGTATTTTTATTGCTGCCCATGTCCCAATTAGGGAGATTTTGCTTACTTCCTAGTGGGACAGGAAGTGTTAAAAAATCTCCCAGACATTTTCTTTCATACAGTGGGAAAGTTTTAGAAATTCTGACACAGTTTTTGTATTGTGTTCCTTTTTGCTTTTAGTTTGGATAGTTTATTTTTGTATATACAGTATATATATGTTTCTATACAGACAACCATAACATTTTTTTTAATTTGTAAATTTGGCCTAAAAGCACCAAAAGTTTTTGAAAAGTGTAATGTAAAGTATATTTTGGATATGCCATAAGGTCACTAGTGGAAATTTATTATCCAACACATTTTGGGAATTGAGCATTCATTCTTCAGGTAGCACTAAACAGGATAAAAGATTTTGCAAGATTTTTGTTCAGTCCAGTTACCAAAATATTTTGGACCTTAAAAATTAAAGCTGTCCAAGACTGATGAAGCTAGACTATCATCAGAGAACCTGTGTGATCCAGCAAACCTGGAATGGATCTTGTCCAGGATTGGAAACATTTGCCAACTATTAACAAATGATTATTAAGAAATCCATTCCTGGTGTTGGATCACCCAGGATCTCCAGTCTGGGAGATCCTTTATCAGAAGAATCAGACAGTTTATGTTCTCTCACTACAATAGTCCTGCTAAACTCCTGAACGGAAATCAAATATCAAAAATAAAGTTTACACTACACTGCACTTTACTCCCAATATCATATTTTGTGTATGATCATCCAAGGGTCCTATAGTGAACTATAGGCACCAAAGTAGCCCAAAACACATTAACTTCCAATCCAGCCACCACTGGTATATTAAAAATTGTAATTGTAATTTTGTAGGTGAACCTCTTCAATTTGTACACAGAGAGCAATAAACCTTACATAGGTACCACCCCAGTTTTTATTCAAACCTATGTATATTGTCAAACCTTATTAAACATTGCTGAATCTTTAGAAATTGGGTGCACAGTGACTTCAGGAATCAAACTGCTTACGATCTTGTTTTGATCCCTCGTTTTTTATTTTTTAGAAAAAGACCCCATACATGTTACTGGATTTGCAGATTTGTGAGTTCTTTAGCTTCTGTCTGTGATGAGATGTATCTCAGTTTCTAATGTAACATGGAAGATGTACCCATTGTTCATTTAGGCTTAGTTTTCTCAAGCAAAATGTAGTAAATTTTGTTCTGCGAACTAAAAACATGCATGCAAGTAATACTGATTATAAGCATTCTTCTCTTGAAGGTATCATGAAGGATAAGGAGAGAAAACTGGAAGATGAAATGGCCGGATCTCGTCCTCATTGTGCATTCCTAGGATCACTTCTCTGGGAGCGCACTTTGCCATACAATGAGATAGAATATGTTGACCTGGATGAGTTCCTCTTGGAAAACGGCCTCCCACCAAGCCCACCTCATCAGCCTTTTTCACCAGCTAACTTGACACCACCTCCATCTAATCAGTCAGTGGTTGACCTCAGCCGACCAGCTTCCTGCGCCTCTTCTACCTCTGCTTGTTCCTCTCCTGTGCAAAGCATGGTTGGCAGTGATTTTGAACAACAAAGCAGCAAAGCAGGTACCTCAAACTGCAATACTGTAAAAACTTGTTCATGATGTACATATTTGTTAAAATTTGTGTAAAGCCTAAACTTTTATTTTAGGTTATGAATTTGTTAAAACCCTTGTGTAAAATACACTTATTTTATTTGTCCAGCAGACTTGTCTATAGTACAGAATGTGGCGTAGGCACTTCTATTTCCCAAAAATACACACATGGTAGTCTTGTTATTTTTTAACTAAGATCTTGTATTAGTTTTGGAAAACTCATAAAGTCTCCTCCAGCTCACCCCAAAGATTGTCAGTAGGGTAAGGTTTTGTCTCTGCAATTGCCAATCCATATGTGAAAAGTCTCATGCTTCCTGAACCACTCAATTTGAGCCTGATGAATCTTTGTATTTTGGAATCTGTCTATGTAATCAGGGAAGAAATAATCCATTAAAACCTAGCCATTAATTATATTTGGGTAGTCAGCTGACCTTTTTTTGTGCTGATAAAGTTATTGAACCTAGACTTGACCAACTAAAGCAACCCTATATTTTGACACTACCCCAGCCCACAGGCCTGGAGACTTTTTTTGGCCAGGCAGTGGGGCCACAGTCATTGCAAAGCTTAGGCAGTTCTACATTACATTCAGGCACCACTGCACTGTTGATAAGCTGTATCCAAATGGCCTTTTTTTAGCATTTGCCACTGTATTTTTACCTAGAGGGGAACAAAAGTCCATTTCACTTAACATCTTCCTAGTTATTCAGTTGGGCTAAAAAAATGACATATATGCACCTTGCTGAACCTAATAAAAAATGCTCAGAAACCTATTAATAATCCACAGGCAGGCACAGAAACCTTATAAAGCATGGTCCAATTTATTTTAACATGGAAAAAATCTTTCCTGACCTCTAATGGCAGTCAGATAAATCCCTGGATCAACTTTCTACCATGTATTTTTAGAAATGCAGGTAACCCTTGCACTCTTCTCTAAATGTGACACAAAGAGCTGGATTGTTATCTGTGGGGTATTAATGATCTTTTGGACCCCAGATTTCTCCCCACACTTCATGTAACTTGCCTCTTTGGCTCAGGTCCTTTGACATGATTACTAAGAATAATTCAATACTTGAAAAACTGGGACCGCGTATATGGACTGCAGACTTGACAAAGAGCCATTGTGGCTTGATGTGTTGCCATGTTACTTTTGGCAGACTTTTAATATTTTGTACTGCTGTGTTTTAACCATGAAGCAAACCAGAAGATATTTGCTGGATTTAGGCTATAAAAGTTTTGTTCAGATCACTCTGCTGCAGAAAGAGATTGTTTGTTGCCTAAATAAGAAATAACAGGTCAGTGGCCATTGCACAAGGTAAATACAGGACAAAGGTGGTGTGCATTGGATAGTCCATTGGATTTTGGGGCCTATGATCTATGGAAGATATCATTGGGATAAACAACTCTTACAAGTCTAAGTTTGACTTGTTCAACATGTCCCAAATTTCTTCTACAGAACACACTGCCTTTTATTGCTTTTACCCTATGGGGGCTTCTATTACGTCAGATTTGCTTAATATTCTACTGGCAGTATAAATTTACTGTTCTGCTTTTTTTTCCTGTACATATTGTGCTTATTAACATTGCTCCTTTACACAGTTACTATTGTTTGATAAACTTTAGCAAATAGTGGTATTTCTTTGTATTTTTATCGAACATGGAGAAACAAAAATATTGGTTGATATTGATATTCCTTAATGATCTTCTTTTGTTTTATATACTGTTGTTATTGCCCTTTTTTATTGGGCCTTGTACAAACGAGCAAATCCCCTGCCAATTTTGTGCTCCAGTTCAATTTTCCAATCGTAACACCGACATGTGTATGATATTTTGTCCTTTTAATTGTTTTCCTTGGTTAGAATTCCAATCAGATTTCAATAATAATTTGTACACATGACTTAGCTGTTGTCAACATTTACCAAAATGTCTAATCGAGCACCAGAAAATCATTGCTTCCAATCAGTTTTGTGTTTATCTCACTTAGTATCTACTTAAGACTTGTTCAGCTTGTTTATTGGATCGGAAGTGGAAATTGGCCCAAGTGTACTACGTCTAAAGTAAACCTTTATTGAAATGTTAAGATAAAGCTATGCTAACAGTCTTGCTGAAATCCGTAATGGAATATAAGTGATTATGTTAAATACTTACCTGGAAAGCTTCTGTTACAGGTTCTTTTTTGCAGCAAGCTCCATGAATGGAGTAGATGTAGTTGTGGCATTGGACTGGTGATTGTTTTCTCTCCCTGGGACTAGTCATCAACAAACGGTAGCTGTGCATGATATCGGTGGTCTTTAGGGGTCCATTGGGACAGGAAATATTACCCTAGCACTCTGCATTCCTATACATAAGAACTTTAGAGGAAACCGGTGCTGAGAGAAAAATAGAGACTATCTCCGTTACAAGTCACTCTGAACTATTACGCAGGTTTAAAAGTCAAAGTGAAGTCAGAACTTCTGATATGCATACTTGTTCCAAGTTCTTACCTCAAAATGTATTGAAGCTCAAGTACAGGATGACAGCCAGACAAGTAGCATTTGGCTTCCATATTCTCTCAGGTCAAGTTTCCTTTAATAGTGTTACAAAAAAGATGTGAGCAGTATGCCAGTACACATTTGTTTTTATTAATATATACAGTGCTTCCCTAGGTGTTTTTGATGCTGTAGAGCATAATGGCTGTGGCTGCCTCTGTGTTCCTGATAGATTTATGATTCTAACATGAATGAATGTGTAGATTAGCAGACTAGTTTTGTTGGTGTCACCATTAAGTAGTTGTTGACTGCTGCCTTTTGGTGAATCAGTATTTTTATGGCTGCCTCTTGGTATTTCTGGTTCAAAAGTAATGTCACTCTGTCATGAGCACTCCTTCATTTAGTCGTTGGGCTGTCTATCAGGTCTGCCTATACCCCCCGAGACCTGCTAGACAACCCAACTGCCATCGCTGCTTTGTGTTGTCAGCCTGAAACAGGAAGTGAAGTCAATGCTAAGATTTCCAGGCAAGATACTTTGCAACAGTTCCATTAAAGGAAGGGTCTAAATTTGCTATTAGAATTCTAAAAGAGATGCTGCAGGAGGACACGTGCAGGGGGAGCTTTATGATTGAGGGAGTTTGCCCTTCCATAGCCCATTTACCCTTCACTTAGAATGCTTAGTTTCTTCCATAGAGAAATTTAGCCATATTACAGCATTATAAATCTAGAGACGTTTTACAGCATTATAAATCTAGAGACGTTTTATTTTATATGTTTATACTGATTTACCTTAAAAAACATTTTGCTTGATCATATCACTGTGATGATTGATGTTTTGCTTAGAACTGAAAGAGTTACAAGTAATTACATCCAGTTGCAGCATGGAAGAAATTTCCTTTTCCCTTGGCAAATAAACAGAGAGGGGAAAAAGACCAAACCTATCTCTTATTTGGAGGAAAAAACCCGCCCAACCACAGATGCATAACCCGTTTGCCATTTTGTGCTAGACAGAAATGCTGCTGGTTCTTTGCTCAGAGCCCAAATCCTAAATTTTAAGTAGAGAGATTATTTACAAGAGTCCCTTTCTAATGGAGAAGTGTAAGGGCTCTGTGCCACACATCGGATTAAGTGCTGTACTGTGATAGCTCAGTGTATTCCAAGAGCCATTGTGTACTTTTGCTGAGACATGATCAAATTTGTGTTTCTTTTGTATGCAGTACGGCAAGAATTTACTTTAAAAATGAATTTTAGCCAACTATAAACAATATAAGTTGGTTCAAATAGGGTATTAATTTAAAACACACTCAGCTTTGAATTGTGGTTGGTGTAATAATAAATAATTTCCATCATTTGCACACCAGGTAAAATTTCAGATTTACGACCCAAGCTGCATTTGACAATTGAAAAAGCTACACTGGGGACTGAAATGAAAAAAGTCCCAGAATAGTGTTTGACAGTTTAGGTTATCCTGTTGCAAAATAAAAAACGGGATAGGAGAAGTACAGAAGAAACAATATAACTACTTGTCCCACTGTCTATACCATTGGTCTTTGTTCTCTTCAGGAGTTACAGTCCTTGGAGAATCATAGTCATCCAATATTTCTCTCTCTGCTTAAATTCCTGGTAGTATTAAAGCCTGCTGCACTTTCCCCATTGGCCCATACATTTCCATTGGCTCATCACTATTACCTGACTTACTGGGAAGTAGAGTGTTTAAAGTGCCAGGGGAGCTTTGACATTACCAAAAAGTTCCCAAGCTTTGCCCAATCAAAACAGCTTAAGATGTTCAGACAGCTCTAGGGGGTAGACTTTCTTGAGATCCCTTCAGCTTTTCTGTCTTGAGACCTTTCGACTTTAGGACCCATATATTGTGTTGTGCTAATCCACATTGCAATAATGTAGTGCATTTATTGCAGTGGGCTGCCAACCCACCATGACACATGGTAAATTGTTACTGTGCATTGTGGTGTGGTGTGCATGGGGCGGCACTGAAAATAATGCAATCACAGTGTACTAACTACACAATGCAAATGTGTTATTTTGGCCTGCGAATGTAAAGTGCAGATCTCAAAGGAAATGCTTTCTGTCATTGCTGACCTTATTTTAACATTGCCTGGCTGTTATATTGGATATCTGGCTTCAGTTCTCTTGGAATCAATGATTTAGAAAGAGAATGCACATAAATAAGCAAAGCCAGAGAAAAATCTGAATGCCTATTCTACATGCTTGTTCCCAGCCAAGACCTCATAATTTTGGAGCAAGGGAATCGGCATGAAATCCAAGCAAATAGAGGTTTTAAAAGGTAAAGTCTCTGTGTTTGCCCTGACATTTTTTGCTTCAATAGGCTTTAGCTTTTATATAGAAAGTAGTACCGTAGCTGATTGCCATTAGCAAAGGGTATATGGAAGCCAACACCAGTGTTTTTATAATCGTAGAGAAAAAAAGGGGATTTTACGCATCTCTGTTGAATCAAACAACCACAGAAATTACTTTAATATAAATGCAAATTAATGTGACAAAATTAAAAAGGACAATTTGCCCAGTCACAGTTCTTTTTATAAAGGTGAAAGTCTCCTACCAGTTTTGAGCATGGGACAGCCAGTACAAGAATAAAAGTGGTGTAATGTCATATTTTTTTTTAAAATGGATAGAGAAAGGGTTAAACATCCATAAGCTTTGACTTACAGAGATTCTAAGTTTCTATCTAAAAGTGAAAAAATAATGCTTTGGTTAGAATATTGTTGTTATTTGTGTGCTGAAGGCTTTGTGATGGCTTGCTACAAACAATACTCCTCAAAATAGCATTTTAATTGGAAGTCACTAAATTCATATCTATTTTTGTCATTTTAATGTGTGGGTCTATGAGAATTTTTAGGACACAGAATCATTAACATCTTTTTTTTTTTTTTACTTCACATACTAGGCATGGCAGAAAAGATTGTTGGCTATAAATCAGTCAGAACAGTACATGATATATGACAAAAAAAATAGAACATCTAAATAAAGCAGGTTTATTTTATGAACTACATGCAAAAAAAAAACAACAAAAAGGAATTGACATTATAGTCCAAGTTTGACAGGCAAAGGCCTTTACAATTATTACATGCCTGTGCTGGTCATGAAAAATATTGTGTGCATGTATTTAGAGGCTTAATGATCACCATTAGCCTTAGAAAATCTTCTCTGGCTGTTCCCAAAACTCGTGCCCAAAACGTGAAAGCAGAACTAAGCTGACGCCTGCTGCCAGCAAGAGTGCACAGTACACGTGCCTGCTCAGTGCTTGTTCCTATGATGCAGCTCTGTGTTATAGTCTGCATTTATACTCAAAACGACAGGGTGGAACAGATGGCAAGAGGCTTACAGTCGCGTGTGTCAATTTATATGTAGAGAGAGAGACTGTGTGTGTTTGCGTGTATGCATGTGTCTGTTCTGTGTTCTCCCAAGGTGAGTGCATATGGAACACAGAATTAATGTGCCCGTGTTTGGCTGACTACATGCATCTACATGCCAAGCAGAGGCTTACTCTGTGCCTCCTGTTTCCTGCTCACTACCCAAAAAGCACTTTAGTAAAGGTAATGTGAGGTGAGTTGGCACCAGTCAAGCACAGGAGTGTTTGTAAAACAGAATGAGAGAGAGGTTGGTTGTGGGTGAGGCTGGCATTAAACATGTAGAGACCAAACCTGTCTCTTGTTTAAATATTGTGTACAGTTCAGCTTCTTCTGGCTAATTTAAAGGGCCGCACAAAGTCCACATGGTTGGCTCTTTCAACTCCTGTCTTGGGGTTGATCCCAACTAAGATACTCTCACCATGGGGTTTGTATATTCCCCCAATGTTTGGAAAATTTTCAGTCTCCCTTTACTCTGCTCTGTATTGACATTGAGGTTTTATGTTCTCCACATGTTTGGAAAGTCTCCTTACCTGGCTCTGATGCCCACCAAGGTCCTGGCAGTTCCTGAGAAAGCCTTGTGTGAGCTGCATTGGCAATCTTATACAGTAAAGAAAACTTTTCTGCATTGAAGGGTTTCTAATTTGGCCAATAGTATTATTAGTTTTGGAGTTAGACGTTGAAAATTATCTGCTATATAACTTTATTGTTTATAGAATAACATCTGTTCTAATAATCATCTGCATTTTGTTGGGTGACTGTGAACAGTGACTGCACTGTTGGTGGTATGTTCCTTTATGAACAAGGGTTGGTGTAGAATATGGTAGAAAATGCAGGATTCTGATTTTCCCTGGGACTAATAGCAGGTCATTTCCTGTTACTGGGAAGGGGCTTGGTTATAGGGAGATGGAGCTTATCATCTTTAAGATGTATTTGTTTGACTGCCAGTGGGTAGGTTTGGCGCCCATTTGGAAGGGAGTTTCAAATTAAATAATTACTTGGAGAACAGGAGGTTTGTGTTTCCCGGGGAAGATGGAGATGTAGTGCCTGAAGTGTTTAGGGTCAGCTAGCTTTGGGCCCCTGCCCCGGCTTGGCCAGTGCCCCAGTAAGAGCTGCAGAAAGAGATAGAGGAAGAGAAGGGGGGTTTCTCAACACCTTGTAGCCTTCTGAACTTTGAAAAAAAGGCACTGGAGAAGAGGACTCGCAGGATAGTCCTTAAGGACAAGAACTCACATGACAAGTGGCCAGCCCCAGAGGAGCGAGTTTCTCATAAACGTCTGCCTGTGGTAATGAGTAACTAGCAGAGTTTAGGCCTGGGGACACAGGAGGATGAGAATGTAGTACTGCTTACTTTAAGACTGGTTGTGAAATAAGGAAAGGAAAGCCGTTTATTTGGCAAAAATACAACTGTATTAATGTGAATATAATCATGTACTGCTTACTATAACAAATAATGTTTGGACTGAAAACTGGGTTTTCCTGATACTCCGTATTCCCAAAACCTTCTCTCCGACCATTGAGTTTGAAAAAAACCCTAGATAAAATTTGGACTCAGTCTAGAATAATAATTTCAGAAACAAAGAAACTGAGAAATTATAGATGCTCCAAAATGGGTGAGCATACATTACATTATGTATACATTGTATGACATCTGTGTGCACAGATACCTCCAGAGGTGATGTATAAGGTGCCCCATACATTATAATGGTAAACAGTGACAATGACATTGTATGGTGTTACTGTAACTGCATATGGGTCCGCTGACGATGCATAAGGTGACGGCAACTACCTGTCGGCACCATGACCCTGTGTGGGATGTGTAAGTTTGCAGCCTGGCACAATAACATTGTGTGGAAAACAGCTGACACACAGATAGGCACACAGACACCACCCAATGTAATGTATATTATATATGTTTTATTAATTCAAAGTTCCTGCTGGGCTAATAAATGAATCAAATGCAAGGCTATCACCATCACTATGTTTGATTTGTATAACTAATGAGGTCTTAGGAGGTTAAATCACTCGGTTACTGCTCAGTTTGTACAAGGGATTATATGAAATTTAAGTCATTCACCACTCTCCTCTGGGTTGAAGCTTAGCAGCAAACACAAGAAATTAGCTAGCTTTACTAAACAGGAAGAAGTAGAGAACATAGGTTATACAAGGGACATTGTCAGGGAGAGAAAACAGATACATTTATTTAGCATTTTGGTTGTTACTTTTTGCTCTAACTACTACTAAAAATACAAAAAGTAGAAAAACATTTTTGAGTATTAAAAACATATCTGAAGTCCAGTCCTGTTTTTTTCATAGAACAGATATAGAATATGTATACTAGCTTAGGTTCTTTTTATGGTTTGCCATAGAATAAAAGTGTAGTTAATGTAGAAGAAGGTAAGCAAACATCAGCAGGCAACTCTGGTCCTTCAATGGAGATATTTAATAACCAATTACTGACTTCTAACGGAGAAGGTTCAGAGCAGATCAGACCAAGCATATTGTACCATTCAATGTGCTCTTAATGTTTCCAAAACCCAAAGAATTAAAAATCCAGATGTGCAGTGACTCAATCTGGCATGTCCATAAGCAGTGAATGCAGATAACTTCTCCAACTGGTGAACAATCTGACCAACAAATGAATGCCAAGTGATTGCTAAAACACTTTTTTCCCAGCTTCTAATAAATATGCCTCTGTGTAGTTGTATAAAAAAGTCCAGTGGAAAATGTGGGCACAGACTTGACATTTTTTAAGGTTTCTTGTACTGGATTGTGTTTAGCAACTAGCAAGGAAATGGCAGTGAGTTACTTAATGAGCACCAGGTCTGTTTCTGGGCATGAGCAATTGGGGTAGTCGGCTAAGGTCATCAATGCTACATGGGCCCCACCTTATCATCCAGATTATTTTAGTTCTCACCTGTCCCAGCCACCACCAAAAACTCCAGTGTCCATCACTGACATGGACATCTGTCACCAGCTTTTTTTTCTATTGCTAGATCACAGTTTTTGGCCAACATATTAGATATAGTGGGGACTAAACTACTTAACTGCATACACAGAATGGGTATCCTAGGTATTACTTTTCTTTACCCTTTACTTTGGATATAGTGTTAAAGTATATATATTCCAGGACATAAATTGCTAGTTGCTGATGATCCGGAAACATCTGTGCAGTGTCTGCTATTGAACTAGACATAGTGACAAAAACACTGTATTGTCTAACCACATGGTGCTATGTACTAGACAGGTATTAAAAAGAGGTAAAAAGTATCCTCTGGCCCCCCCTTAGGTACAAAATTTAAAGGAAAACTCCATTAAGTCAAAACAAAAAATACAACATATACAGTATATATAATTTAGTCTGCAGGTTATATTTTTAAAAAACATAAAATAAATCTTCAGTTACAGAGTACTCAGATCCCCAATTTGTGTGTTTATGAAATGCATGGCTGCTTGCATGATCTGGTATTTGCATTGGGGAAGGGGGGGGGGGGGGGGTGAATGTATTCTGATATAGGTAGGTATGATTTTGCAACAAAGTTTGCTAAAAACATTTTGTATATAAAAAAGTTTACTCAAGTCAGGGAGCTTCTGCTGTGCTGTCTAGAGACATCTTGAAGCTATTTGTTACCTTCTTTTTTCAAAACAATGTTAGTAAACATTTAGGCTTTAAAAATTCTGCTCTATCCAGTCCACAAAAAAATAGTGTAAACCAGTTTGGATATCTTTTTTTATACATTAAATATTTAAATATACAGCTGGACAACTGGACTTTGTTAGTGGATATGTTCCCTATCTTACAAAGGAATCCGTTCTTGTAGAATCTTTTTTGAATGCATTATGACATTCTCAGCATGATTATACACACCCAACCTTTGTGAACCTGCTATATATTAGAAGCTAATGCATACTTCTGTATGATTAGCAAGCTCTGCTCAAGGCTGGTGTTGGAGTTTGGTTTCTGACAGGTTATACTACATACTGACTTATTTTATGTCTCATAAGTTTTAATGGAGATATGTGTTCAGAATGTTAGGGTTTTCTGGAAATGGGAGGTTGGGAAGGCAGAAGCATATTTAACATAGGTAGTCTAGTGAAAGATATCACAACAAACATATCTTTTTAAATTTAAGATGTGTGCCACATGCCTTTCTGGTTTTGCTCCGTGCTAAGACTGTGACCCTGTAAATTTTTAGACTAGGTACTTGCAAAAGGCACAGTTATTTAGCTAATGCTCAGTGATCCATCAACCACTCGCTGCACATTGTATACCCCTAAATGAATATGCCAGTACTGAATGCTGCCTATAAAATTCAGCTTTGTTTTCAGGCTATAGGTTAAGTGCTACATTTTCTGAACTTGGCTGCTCATACCTGACTATGCTTACTTCAACTGTTTCTCATTTTGAGTGACCTTCAGAACCTCTGTCCCTCTTTCTTCTTCAGTTGTCCCTCTGTTTTGGTGAATATGTACCCCTCGATAAAATATGTATAAGTAACCTATTAGAAAGTGTTTATTTGCACTAAACTTTTCATCCAACCTCCAAATCATTCTATTCATAATTTTAAAAAGCTAATAAGGCATAAGAAAAACTCTTGTCAGTTTCACCAGTCATTTTTTGTGTATTCTTTTTTTTGATCAACAAAATAGGGGGTCTTTTGTCATTTGCTTACATACATTAGGAAAAGGGCCTCTCTACCCTCCCTTCAATATGTCAGGTATGTTTATGCTCACTCCAACTGGCCCATTCAGCATGATGGGAGTGGTATTCAAGCATTTAGACCGTGATTCATCATTGTTGTCTGGGCATTTTGCCTGTAATATGTCTTCTGATTGCAGTTAGTTATCACATCAAATGTGTTACTGTAATACTGAGAGTTATGCCACCATTGCCTCACATAGTAATTACTTGAAAGTGTGAACTCATAGACTATTTGCTCACATAAAGTTTGGTTCTTTATGTAATAAGTGGCTCAGCAATCCTAGGTAAGTAGATGAACAAACCATCTTGAGGCATCCAGCTTTACATAGACACTTAAGTCTCTGGATGTTTTTGCTGGAAAAAATGAAATCATGGAGGTGTAAGTGTTGGCATTCAGCAAATATTAGGGATTAAAATAATTGCAGTATTTTAGATTTTGTTAATTCTGATCCTTACATATCTTAGCGGCACCCACTTGCACCCCTGTCTACTCATCATTATAGCCTAGGCACTACTGGTCCAGAGGATTGCAAACTTTAGGGACAGCCTGTCATAGTAATGATTCCATGTACTCTGCAAAGCTCTGTATAATACAAAGGATTTTTGAGAGGCCCTGGAGGGACCTTGCAGAGAGTTCAGCCAGACGGTCTGTTGTCTCCAGAAAGTATTAAATCCTGTCTTCTAACCTGAAGGTTACTTTATAATATCTGCCTCTATTCAGTTGCAGGTACATTATCTAATAAAAATGTATACTTGAAATGTAACAAAGCAATTATTTACATAGCAATTATTATAAGACATTTCAAATAATGCAGCAGTGCTATTTTAAGAAATCACTTTTTTCTCTATGCATCTAGCAAAGGACACTACTGATGTGCAATTCTTTAGAGGGTGACATACCATTAGTTGAATTGCAGGTTAAATAGGAAGTCTTGGAGCGAGGTACAAATACTTATAAATGCAATGAGTGAGGTTTTAATGAAATTAATGAATGCATTTGTATCTGACATAGGTGTCAAGCTTGCCTTGTTATATGAGTGAGTACAGTCATGTGAACCATTCTGCTCACATATACAGCTGCCCTTTGTATTGTCATTGAACTTATCTATCTTTGGTACAATTCTGATTCTGAAAGGGTGTACTTTCAAGAAGATCAAGGGCAGAACTTTAGTCATACCAGCTTATGCAGCTGTTTAAGGCCATGTACATACAGAAAGAAAATAAATGTCCTCTGCTGTGGTTGCATGATTATGTATCCATGCAGAAATATAGTTTGGAGACTAAGCGCTTTGAGTCCTCTCCTCCTCCTGTGTCACTGTCTGTATCTGTCTGTCATTTGCAACCCCTATTTAATGTACAGGGCTGTGTAATATGTTGGTGCTATATAAATGCTGGTTAATAATATTATGTAGGATAGAATTAATGTACAGTAAGAAATTCTAGAGTTTAAATTTGTGTACTGGTGCTAAAAAAGTAGATGGTATACTGGTATATGTTAGTGAATAGCTGCTGTCTTTGCAAAAGGTTTAGGCATAGGATGCTATGGAAAAGAGAATGACAGGTGGGGGAAATTTGAAAGCATGATTAAAGGGGCAGATAAGATAGTGAGAAGGACAGATAAGCGGGTAATAGGTGTTAGATTTATGTGATACTTTGGGAAGGTGGGGTTTTACAGAAAATTACAGTTGTTTTTGCTGATGGAACCTCTGTGACCAAATGTTTTGTGCACTCCAAGCCTTCCTTACACTGACATTGTTGGAGATACAATATGATCATGCCATTAAAAAAATGTATAGGTTATTCCAACATATCTGCCAGTAAAAGAGATCTGGAAATTATAGCAAATCAAATTTAGACCAGGGGTCAGACAGGGTAAATTCTTCTAGACATGTCATTTTCTGAAATGGGTAAAATCATAATTCTTCTGGACATGCTTGTTCATTGTACTGTAACTGAAATCCAGTCAAATTCACATATCTCTGGATTTTCAGATTGTAAAGTATGGTATGAAATAATAGCAACAAGCTTAGGTTGTTCGATTTGTTATCTGTCTCCTAGGAGCCTTGGTGGGCTATTAAAAAAATATTTTGCCCAACTTTTACTAGCCAACCTATTGCAGCTCTTAAAAACAAAAAACACACCTTACTTCATACAGCCCCCAATCCCTCCGTACTTGTCCTTGATTGGGTCCCGTGCCATCCTGTAATCCGCCTCTGTCCCGGCACCACCATCTTCAGCCGTCTTCTTGGCTTGTCTTCTGGCTATGTCACCCAATCCCGCACTGCACAGACAAGACATAGGGTAATGTAGCCTATGTGGATCCCAGTCACTTGAAATCTCTGCAACTTCTGGCTTCTTCCCCGGAGGAAATTTGGCCTATACCACAATAGTAATGAAGGCAAACATCTGATTGGCTGCTTTATTCAGAGATCATTTTGCACACATATATTTGAGTCCTAAAGACTGCTGTACTAGTATTGTTCCAATGTTATCATATACATTAATAAATGGCAGCCTAAAGCAAAAATATGCAATTATTTCTGAAGGCCAAGCTCCAAAGATCTTTGAATATAACTTACTAACAATTTAACCTTAGTTTCCAGAGCCAAGAGGCAGTTAATATGCATATTAGCTGATCTCCTAAGCCCAACACAGAATAATTTGTTAGGATACATGAGCTGCCAGCGCACCATAATAAATTAATCCGCTTTTATTTGCATGCATAAAGGTCATAAGCACAAAGCAGCAAAGATTCTGATTTTTTTTTAACATGTATCATGGATCATACAACATATATGACCTGATGAGGGAGTTTGGCTCTGACATGATGCTGTGTTGACCTTTATAGTCTACACCAGTGTTAATTGAACAGAGTTCCTCCAGAGGTTGCTACACCAATGATCTTTTTGGCTATCTGTAAGGATGACATTCTTTCCACTGACCATCATTCTAAAGTACTGTAAACTGTGGATATAGTATTTATAGTAGGGGTTCACAGAAGACCTAAAAGGTTTCTGTTTTTTTTAAGGGGTTCCCCATGTTGAAGAAAGACTTGTCTACATAATTTAAATCTGTTTCATTTAGAGATTTTTTACCAATAGCTCCACTAACAAGGTATGCTTACCACTGCTTTTTCCAAAACAGCTAGTTGCCATATGCAACACTGTCCAAACCAAATGTGGTTTGGGGGAATGATGGTATACATCCACATAAGTTCCAACATCATCTGAAACAAAAGTTCAGGTATACTTATGAATTAGGGCGGTGGCTTTGGTACATAGATGGGTAATTTTATCTTGCTTAGTAGGGTGTTGGGCTATCAGTAGACACTGTCATTGTGTGATGAATAGGTAAAATGGCAGCAAAAATGCATGTCTGTTGCCTTTTGAAGACCATGTACATAACATTTTGCTATTGTACCTAATCACATTCTGGTTTAGAGGCATATGTTGTTCAACTAGAACTATCTTGTCCAAGTTTATATAGAAGGGGGGGGCACTATAGAAGGGGGTGGGGCACAAAACCGCTAAACCCATTGCAATATTAGTCGTATGAATGCTTCAAACACACTTATTTCTCAAACATGTAATCCTTTCTTTGTGTTATTCAAATTTTGACCTTTTTTCAAAAGGTGGCAGCTAAGCAATCCTTTCCATTTCTAACCCCATCTTATAGTTACTGAAATCATTGAGTAAGAACCCATAAAATGTTTTGACTTTTTTAACATATTTGAACAAAACTGGTCAACACGTGCATGGTGGTATTCAGGTAAACTTGGAATATCTGATAGATATCGATCATTTACCTGGACATTGACTAGACCATGGACAGCAATAGGGCCGTAGATCTTTTGATCTTGTCATGATGACATAGCAAAGGTCAACAGCACAGCGAACACCAGATCCTTGGGAGCTGATGTTTAAAAAAAGCAGGTTTCATCTGCATACTACCTTAGAAGGTTCTAGTCTCTGGCACCAAATCTGGAACACCTTAGTTCAATTCCAATAATAAAGTTATAGGAAATGTAGGGGACATTTTCTCATGACAAATTAGCATTTCTGTACCTTGGATTATGAACACTGAATACACCATGTCAATTTTGTGTGTCATGTGTTCAAGTATATCACCTTTATCTAATAATATTGAATGAATATCTAATGTTTGCCTGTTCAAATATGTTGACAAAATCATCTGGTTCTATGAGGTATATTTTTTTTCCGGTGACCAGATGGCATGTTTTCCAACATCCAGAGGGATAAAATACCTGAACCATATGGTAACAAATATACCATATTACAACCTAGTATACTATCATCTCATAACTGACTGTATAGCTAATGCCATGCAGCGAGGAATAGCATGTAACTGTCATAGATGGAACAGAGGTGTTCTTGATGTGTACACTGTGGTTGACAGTCTGGATTCACCTTCTTTATGCTGTTCAGTTGGCAGCACCCACCTGGAACTCTGTGGACAGAATGGAGTAAATGTTTTTAAATGAATAGCTACTGGTAAGTTGTTTATAAACTGAATAGTGCGTTTTGGGAAGTAGAATTTTAAACACTCACAAAAGAAAAGGGTTGCTTAAGGATCCACGGGAATCAGTGGAAGCAATGCCCACCATAATATCAACCTGTAGTACAGGAAGGAAAACCCCTATTGGTTCAAGGGAGCCCTTCAACTTGTTTACAGAAAAGACTATTATTTTGAGGATGACACTGACACCAGATATAGGCCTTAATACAGGGGCATGTCATTCATTACCAGGAGATGCTAAGCTTGATCTACCAGAACCATGGAGCCCCGTACAATTACTGAACCAGAATACAGAGCATACCATCAGTGGTCTCCATACCATGGAAGATATTAGATGAGTCTGGTTTCATAATTTGTGGAAGTGGAACTCCAGGAAGAAAAAAGCTAAACACATGATTAAAAAAAACATGCACTATTTAGCTTGTAAAAGTAATTTGTTATACTAGCCAGCTTATCTTGTGATACGCACACCTCTGTTGCTTACTGTGATGATTCTACTACCTCCTGGTTTTCCCTTACTGTTTTCTTGATGAGCTTATTGCACCTTGGGTTGGTCCCCTGCTTACTTCAGCTTTAAGTTCTGGCTGTAGAGACCTGACAAAGGAAGCTTAATTGCTGAGCCAAAAAGGTGATTTTCTTTAAGTAGGACCGTCTAAACTAATCCCAAATTAATTTACTATGTGAGGCACAAGGATTGAAATATAAATATTTTTTTCTTCCCTTACTGAGTTAAATCCTTCATTTGTATCTAACACTCTCCCCTCTCAGATGCTGCAGCTCACAGTGTGGGGGAGGTTTTAGCATTAGAGTTGGTGAAATCAATGGGGGTGTTTGCAAGTATTTATAAATGCCTCTGTTGAAAACAAGTGGAAGAGTTTACAGGTGTTTATAAGCGTTTGAAACACCTTGAAACGCTTAAAAAGGGCCAAAAAAGCATTATGGCCTTTTATAGGTTTTTTTATTATGTCAAAGTTGGAAAGGTTGCTAATTCACTTTGACAGGTGATGGAAGTCTTCTCAGGAAGGAGTCATATGATTATGCTCTATTTCATCTTTGTTGGACTGTTATAACTATACCATAGAATAGAATCAAATTCAAGCCCCTGTCCTTTGCCTTCAAACCCCTGCACAGTTCTTGTCCGACTTTCCTTTCTCACCTTGTAAAAAAAATACTCCCCTAGCCGCTCTCTTCACTCCTCCAATGACCTACTACTGACTTCTTTACTCATAACCTCATCACACACATGGCCCCGACTCTCTGGAATGGTCTTCCTCGTCCTATTCGGCTTGCTCCTACTTTCTGCTCATTTAAAGGAGCCCTCAAAACCCATTTTTTTTAAACTTGCCCACCCATCTTCTTCTGTCTTTTGAAACCATCACTACTTCCCACCACTACATATCCCCCTCCTATTGTGTTACTTCCCCCACCTCCTAGATTGTAAGCTCCTCAGGGTAGGGTCCTCTCCTCCTCCTGTGTCACTCACTGTCTGTGTCTATCTGTCATTTGTAACTCCTATTTAATGTACAGTGCTGTGTAATATGTTGGCGCTATATAAATCTTGTTTAATAATGATCATGTCAGTGGCTTATCCCTGATGTACCTAGCTTTGCTATACATGTATGTGATGTTTCCCTATCGATAGTTGCACCTTCCTAGTCACCTGTCCAGCCATCCCAATGAATGTGTTGCATGATACAATGCTTCTATCCCTGAAGAAGTGGCAGTTTTCCCCATGAAACGCATTGAAAGTCATATTTAACCCTGCCCAGGTACTATTGTAACGATTCCTTGGAAAACCAAGTAAAATGTTATAATTAATGCTGTTTTGTTGGGGTCAGGGCAGTGACATCATTCGTAGTTTGCCAATACACAGATTTGGTTTTAAATCACATGTTGAGTTTTCAATTAGAGTTATGTACATAAATGAAATTGCATTTAAAAAAAATATGAAAATATGAATTTTCCTTTATAACTCCCAGGTTGTTAGGTGGATGGTGTATTACATTTTATTTGTCTATTAATAGGGAAAAAATGGGGGGATTGACAAATGTGTTGCAACTCCCCCAAAGATTTTGTTTTTCAAAGCATTTTTAGGTTTGCTTTAAATCACCTTTAAATGCTTGTATAAAGTGCCATAAATGCCTTCCTATAATGTCCATGTAGATGAAGCCTCAGTGGGCCGCTTGTGAGAACTGCGAGAAATGACCCCTTTGGCAGCCAGTAGTGATGTCACCATGGTGACCCAGCTTTCTATAGACTTCATTATAATACTAGTAACTCCTAATAAATCCCCAGACTGGGGATAAATATTTTAAATACAATTTTTGTATGCATGTAATAAAAAATATGTAAACATTCATCTTCTACAACATAAATAAGATGTAGTAACATACGATAATAAAGGTGGATGTAAATAGCATTCCTATGTGGGCATACATCTACCCACATAAGCTCTGCAGAAGGCTGGCAGCAGATCTGCTCCTGCATCCATCTTCCCCCTCCTCCTCCCATTTCCCCCCCAGGAATTTAGGATTTCACATCAATTAGTCTCGCTCGGCCGGCTTTCTTTGTACAAGTCCTCTCACTTCTCGTCCCCTCCCTTCTTCTTTTTTTTTTTCTAGCACCCTCCTTTGCATTCCCTTCCCTGGGGCCACCTCACACTCCAGCTCCATGTGCAATGCTCACCGCAAACACAGCCCTCCCTCCCCATAGAGCATGGCCAGCCAGGGAAATCCACTCACGGGGAGCGGCTGCAGGAGCTGCCATGTGCCAGGCCAGGGATGGGAGGTGGGAGGGCCGGGCTTGCTGCTGCGGACGCCTCTCAGTGCAGCGACACGAGACCGGATTAGTGCATCGAGTCCCGTGCACAGACAGGCCGGGCACCTGAGTGCAGGCTGAGGACCTTGACCCTGCACTGAAGGCACACAGTGCTCTCTGTGCTCTACTTATACACACATTGTGACCTTCAGCGCTGTGTATTATGTTGGCTCTTTATAGATAAAGGTTAATATTATTAGTAACCTGTGTACCACAGAAGCTGCTACAAATCAGGACAGAAACATATATTTATCATAGAAGCTGCATCATGACAGAAAAATATATGTACCATAGAAGCTGCCACAAATCATGACAGGAACATATATGTACCATAGGAGCTGCCACAAATCATGACAGAAACATATATGTCCCATAGGAGCTGCTACAAATCATGGCAGGAACATATATGTACCATAGAAGCTGCCACAAATCATGACAGGAACATATATGTACCATAGAAGCTGCTACAAGTCATGACAGAAACATATATGTCCCATAGGAGCTGCTACAAATCATGGCAGGAATACAGTACATTAGCAGCAGGAGAAATGTGTAGTGTATTGCTGTTCACTTCACATTCTATTCAGTAATCAAGGACAGGAGACATAGATAGCTAGGCCTACATTCATATTAGACATTGCTCTGCAGTGCGTTCTGTAATTACTGCACACATTTCTGTTTTTGTGTTTCTCCCCATTCAATGTCTGCATCACAACAGAAAGGTTTGCAGGTGGCTTTGCATTGTCCTACATTGCAGTAACATGTATGGCAACACATCTTCCCATGAATGGAAACAAGACCTAAGGGCCTATTCTTACCCATCTGTCCCCTATCGATTTTATTCTCCGAAAAAAGTACACGTCAAGGGGCCCTAACTTGTGATTGACACCCCAATATTTTAGTCAGGCCTTTGTACATCATATGACACCTATATGATCACTGACACCCCCCATCATATGAAAGAACATTCACACATTATACTTGTGTGTTAAATGCAGCGTGGTATATTTTATATCTCTTACATTGTTAAACATGGACAGTTTAAGTTTTAAAACTAAAAAATGCATGTGTATTTACTCCTATTGTAATTTTTATGTAATGCACCTTCAAATACTTCTAACAACACTTTTCCAAACTGCAGTAAAATGTAAAGGGAAATATTGTTATTCAGAAAACGTGTAAAAATGACAAGGTGTGAATGTATCATACAATTTATATAAGCCTCAGTCAGATTGTCTTTCTCATGTTTTTTTGACCCTTGATGTTTTTAATAAAACCCCATGAATTATACTGAATCCCCCTTATACTGAACATTACAGAAATGGCAAAAGTGTGTCTGATGATTGCATGCTGGAAATACAGAAAGGAGAAACACATTTCACATTGTGTGTGTGTGTGTGTGTGTGTGTGTATACACCAATACACAATTTCCATCCCATTCTGTCTTTGTTACAATGATCACCACAAGTAAAGGAGGTGAATCCCCCAGTGGGGAGAAATCAATTAAAATTTGAAAGTCGAACGCTACCCATGTTTATCCCAATTTTCTTTCCTTTTCCTAATTGGACATCCATGTCCCTTTATGCACAGCCCAAGTCCTTTATGTCATATATATTATAATATAATAATAGAAATGATAATGTATATATAAATAAAATTTATTTGCATTCTTCAGTTTAATGTTTTGCCTGCACTACCAGCACCGGGCACATCAGATGTACTGACACAGAGTTCCCAATAGTCAGTTTTTTATTTTTATATATAGTCTTTTACCATATTTATTTAGCATACTGTGTCCCAATAAATAGATTGAAGGTGGAGTCTTTGTTTTATAGTTTAGTTTAAAGTACAGTATGTTTCGATGCATGAATCCTATTTAGGATATGCCAGGAAGTTCTTGACTGTTCCATGTCACAGTCTGCACTGGGCGTGTTTGATAACCATAATACTGCAAGGATCAGTATGTTCATCCAAGAAAGAGACGTCCTGTGTGTATGGGTGTGTGTGGATTTACAGAGTAAGAACATGCAGCTCATCCTGTGTGTGTCTTAGCTCGTGCAGTGTGTGATGTGATCCTCCTACACACGTGCATTCCCATGTCTCCCAGTAACATGACAGCAGCCCAGCTGTTCATCCACATGGTCTGGGCTTGCTAATCACCAGGGAAGCCGGAATGTAATTGTACAGGATTTAAGCTGGTATTCCATGAGTCAAGCTGCACACAAAAAACATAGTACTGCAGCATTTACCAAGTCTCACATTTAAAAGATCAGTCCACAGAGAACTGACATTGCAGTTTTTGGTTGTTTACTGGAAAATGTATAAACATAGGTTTGTGCGTAATACCCCTAATAATGTGAAGCACTGCGTAATATGTTGGAGCTATATAAATACGGTTTATTAATAATAATATTAAAAAGTGACCAGAATTTGTGCAGCAAAGAGCATAATTGACAATTTTTCCCTTGATTTCCCTTGAAATAGTAATATTAGGATTATAGCTGCGGGCTCCTGACACTTACTAAATTCTGAAAGTATCAGTATGTCAGGAGGTACAGAGACTGCAATTTTTTCCTGACCCTGGGAAATCCCGGTATATTTATATCATATTTATTCTTATCATTGATACATAATGGGTCAGCTCTGTTTAAATGTTCCCCATTTATTTCACTAATTGGTACCACAGAAGAAAGGGACAGTGATTGTTTTTAATTGTGATAATGATAACCCATGACAAGCAAGAAAGCTTTATCATTTTGTTATTTTAAAATGATTTTTAATCTTTTAAAAACTACAGCTAATAATAAAATGTCTGGTGACCTCACCATGGAAGTGCTTGTTCATGCTTTTCCTGTTCTGTGCCTGTCTTCAAATTTCCTTTCTGTGTTGTTAAATTGTCACATTCGCTTACAGTAAAGACTATGTACCTCAGACAGTGTTCAGCATCAGTGTATAGAAAACAATGACTGACGTTCTCACAATCGGTATTGCTGCAATGGACTGCTGCATGCATTTGTGGCAATTTCTGTGCACTGCCCCATTGCAGTATAATGCACATTCTGCCACATTCCTTATAAAGTGAATGTAGCCTTGACAAGCGGCCATGACAATGCTCATTGATGATAATATGTAGATGTACAGATGGAGACTCCAGCCACTGAATCCTAAAATCCTTATATACTTGCAACTTCTTCACCATCATCCCACCTTTCCTTGCTGTTGATGCTGGAGGAATTTTATGGGTTGGTGGCAACTTTCTGCAGTCTATTCGAATGCTGCACCCTTTTCTGTAGAACAGATTTATCCTCCTTAGATATTGCAGTGTTCATCAGATTTCTCTGGATGTGGTCCACCAGCAGCTACGTCTTGTAAACTGGCTTATAGGTACTCTTGAAAATGATTTTCATGCTGGTAACCTTTTGTATACCATCTGCAGTTATATTTAAAGTCCATTGAAGTTTGGTATGATGACCCCACCTACTTTTTCCATACAGGTCATTGTGAGGGAGTTAGGGACTTTGCATTCAAGCTGGAATTGGGGAAAATATTGGCTTTTCCTAGTGTTGAATATCCGGATGACCTTCAAAGTCTATCATATCCAGTCTCCTTTGTGGGTGGGAGGTGGCAGTGGCCGATGGGAACTAAAAAGCAGTCAGTGCAGATATTAGAAATGTAACAAATGATGATGGCTGTAGGCACCTGTGCAATCCTTTTTATAGTTTTTTTTGTCCATCTAGGACAACTATTACTTCTTGATACTTAATATGTATGGATGGACTAGGGGTGTCAGTATGGCTGCCTGGTGGATGTTAGGCTGGGACTTTTGCCTTGCAGTGCTGGACTCTTTAGCAATTTTCCACTGTGGAAATCTCCCCTTTGATGTTTGCCTTTTCTCCAGTGTAACAAGGATCCAAATCAATTTGTATGTTAGAAATGTTATGATTTAGAATGTCCCAGGACGTGGATTAATATGAATGGCCGTTCTTATTCTGTATAACTCTGTAGAATCTGTAGGTGATGTGTAAATATAGGAGATAAAAAAATATTTTAGAATATACAGTGTATGTCTACCTAAACACGACAATACATTTTGAAATGTTATGGCCATCAACCTATTTTGGCCTGACTTAATATAATGGCTCCAGACCCCCATTAAGGAGCTCAATAAAAAACTCCTATTATTGTTATTATCAGCAGTCATAGAGTTAAAAAGCTTTTTACTGAGGAAGTATACAAGTACTGCACATTCAGAGGCAGTACTAAAGCTCATCAGCTCCTCCGTTTTGTTAGCGTGGGAGTATCTGCTGCAAGCAGAAGAGGATGGAAATAAAAATAGACATGTCTTCCATTTTCAGGGCTTCATCTGAATTTTGTACAGTTGAGTTGCCAGCATAGTCGCTGCAGAACTCAAGCATATAACATTTACAGCTTATCTAGACTGCATTGCACAGATGTATGCCTGCTACCCATAGGATTTGTTCTACCTACTAGATACTCTCTTTACAGTTCACTTGTGATGTTTTTGCTAATATGCATGAGCACAGCTGTTTAACCCCTTTTCAGTAAAAGCTGGCGAAAACCACAGTTTGTTGCCTTGGACCATATTTTTATAAACAAAAGCTGATCATACAGGCTATGATTTTTAATTTTTTGTTCACTAGCAATGAACTGACAATGTAAAAATGGCGAGCCATATGTACAGCATGAGAGCTGAAAATGCTTGCAATCACTTTCAAAGGTTCTCATTCAGTAATAATAATGGAGCAAATTTTATTAGGTGTGGGGTTAAAGTAACTCTTGATCTCCCACTTGCCCTACTTTGTTTTTTCTTTTCCTTCAAGAAAACAATAAAAGGATAACAAGCAATAAGATTGTGCTTAGACATCAGAGAAAAAGGCTCCACAGCCTACACACTGGACTTTATAATGGAGTGGTGGGAAGCTTTGGGTCACCAGTCATCTGGGTCACACACTAGCCATCTCCCCAACCACAATAATATTTGTTGTGGTCTTAGAATGGCAAGGGAGTGTAAGAAATTCATAGCTTCCAACATGAGAATATGCCAGCTTGGGGGCTTTGCTTTTGCTATGCTCCCTTGTTTACATTTTTAGTACTTACCTTAAAGGGACAGCTGCAGGTAACATCAATTAAATGTCCTTGCGTCTTCAAGGACAATTAAGCCCCATGCCTGGGAACCTATAAAAAAGGTGGATAGCAACCGTTAGTGACAGACAAAAAAGCAAGAATACTTCTTATCCACCCCCCATTCCCATGTCACTTTCTGAATTTATGTGGCTTAGCCTTTCCCTTAAGGGGAATGTCTCAAACAGGGTTTGTGAATAGAAAGATGTGAAAGAACGAATGTAATTTGTTTAACTGTAAACTGTTGGCTTTATGGCTAATATTTATTTATTTTTTGCCACACCAGGCCAGATGACTCCTTTATCCAGAGAAAGTCCCAGTCCTGTTGACCCAGAGTCTGTGGAAGTAATGATGAACTTTGACCCCGACCCTGCTGACCTTGCCTTGTCCAGTGTACCGGGTCTTGAGACATTTGATCCTAGGAAACATCGATTTTCCGAAGAGGAACTAAAACCTCAGCCTATTATGAAAAAAGCTAGAAAAATCCAGGTGCCAGAAGAACAGAAGGTACTAACTAACAAAACATTAGGCGTTTTGATTTAGATGTTGTATCAGAACCTCAACAAAAAATTAGAATAATTGTTTGTTTATCAGGACAGCGGGACCTACTGTCTTGCAGCCATTTGCCGGGGTTGTTTGACCAGAATTAAGACAGACTGGTTTCCTATAATCCCCAAAATGTGATAATGAGATGGACCTACGCTTGACTATATAGAGGCTGTTGTTATTGTTATAATGGAAGACCCACATTTTTTTAAAGTTACATCTTTTTTTGATACCATTTAAAAGTCATGCCTGCTTTGGATTGAATTTGGTTTCTTACAAGTACTCCTTCTATGAGGATATACAATACCAATATGTGAAATGCACCAAACTTTGCATGTGGAGCCCCTAGACCTCTGTGGGTAATACTGGGAGCATTGATTTATAAAGGGGTAATACCTGTGACCTCTACAAGTCTCATGTATCATGTTTCTCCTGCACATCTGTAGCATATCCAGTCTATGTCTATCATTTTCTGTAAAAAATCTGCTGTCTTCGAGAACCCTCTGTTGTTGTTTTTTTAATATAGTGAACATCATGTGTGACCCCCAAGGGCCATAGTTGAAGGGGGTGAATTCTCACAGGTTTTAAATTGTCTTACAAGGTGCTAGTTAGTCATGGATTCTGGAAGCTTATCTTACTTTTGTCATTATTATTATTGTTACTATTATTTTACAGCTCATTTGCTGGCAGGGAGGTGTAGCATTCATTTACATGAAAGATCATTTTGCTATAAATATAACCTTTTTACATTTTCAGGATGAAAATCAGTTGTTAACTTAGTTTTGTTTCTTTTAGTACAGGGAAAGGTTTAATCACATGATCATTATAAACATATAGCATTAGGAGGCATTAAAGACAGTATATCAATTCTTAAAAAAGAATGCTTTACATCAACATTTTGCTATGTTTTTCTTCTTTTTATGACCCTACTAGTACAGCAAATATTTTTTGATGTGCTGTTGTCTGACAACACTAAATATTCATTATGAATGTGCCTTTAAAACTAAAATCCAGGTACAAGAGACATGCATATTGTTACCTAAATCTTGTCCCATGTGGATTTCTTCCAATTCCTTGTAGCAATCCAACATGGGATCTTCACTTTGCTTCTGTGCAGGAGTTTCTTGTGATAAGGACAGGTCACTGCACTTATCCCATCCTGTATAGGGTGACATATGTATCCCGTGTAAAGAACATATTAAGAGGAGTGTTTTTTTTAACCCTCATTTCGAGTAACCTGTTCTACATCTCAACAGGGGTATTGTAGAGGCCAATCTTATTTTGTATCTTTTTTTTTTTTATAATCCCCAGGATGAAAAATACTGGAATCGGCGGTACAAAAACAATGAAGCTGCCAAACGTTCTCGAGATGCTCGTCGGTTAAAGGAAAACCAGATCACGGTGCGGGCAGCCTTTCTGGAGAAAGAAAACGCAGTGTTGCGCCAGGAGGTTGCCAAAATCCGTCAAGAACTCTCTCGTTACCGGAACATCCTGTCAAAATACGAGTCACAGCATGGAGCCTTGTAAAGAACAGAGAAATTGTGTAGCTTTCCCACATGGTTGCACGAGCTAACACAACTTCACAAGAATCTTTTCCCACCAACCTTTTTGTTGTTTCCCCCTTAAAAACGGCCCTTATTCACTGATAAGTCTCACAAAATGTAGAGATGAATGATGAGGGACCACTGGAGAGCAGGCCATTGTACATTTTGTTTAAAGCTTGCTTTCTTCCTCCATAACTCGGCATTCCACCAGGGCCTCCTTTTCTGCTTGACAAGGGTGCTACGTTGACTGATACAAAGCATGAGGCGTCATCAGTGACTGGGACAAACAGAAGAGAGGAAAAGGAAGCCAAAGCTATTTCTATCATATGAACACGGGCACTATCCAATACACCAGCTAACACTTAGAAGCTAATTTCCTGGTATATGATATTCCTCCTTGCACACTCATTAGTAGCATTGCATTCTTCTTTTGATTTACTTTTCTGTTTGTCAGAAAATGGGTTAATGGATGCAACATGGTGTATAAAAGGTGTAAAAATGTATATATTGAAAGGAATATGCTGGTATGTAAACATGACTGCACTTAAACAAGCAGGTAAGGTTGGAGCAAACATTGTGTTAGGACTGCAGGGTGTTATTACAGTATTTGAATTAAGATGAGGATGGGCAGCCTGTCAGTAGCCTGGTCAGAGTTTCATGAAATCGTACAAGTTTATAATTGTACAGAATACATGACCAAATGTTGTTTGACAATTTCATGACTTGACAATTCTACAGAACGTGTCAGCATTGCTGTGTCAGTCAGAAAGGCCAGACTTAACATGGGGTCGTATGCCATCTTGAACAACTTTCTCTTCAACATGCAAGAATTGCCAATATTTGGGCCTGACTGTTAGTTCAAACTGTATGTCCTGTTCTACATCTCTAGGCAAAGACCACTACTGTGACAAAATTTTTACATTTGTTATTTCATCACACTTCTCTATTCTAAGCAGTGATGAGACGTTAAGGTATTCTCCAGCAAAATGGTGGTTGCTGTCAGAGACACTGCTACTAGCAGGGCTGGGCAAATCCCAGGTGCCAGGTAGCCAATGTGCCTGAAAATTTTTGCTAGTGCCTAAAATTGTCAATAAAAGAACATGTTTCCTTGTTTGACTAGCACCTGCAATCTATTTTGATACAATCAAAATTTTAGTCATATGTAGTCACAGAGGTTAAATTATTTTTGTGGGGAGGATACTGTTATTTGTGCATTTGCTTGAGACATTGGAGAACCGAGTATGGCTAGGAGAGGGGCAGTTTGGGGACCTAAAAGACCATAGGAAACCTAAATGGGTGCTGCTGCAAAGATGGAACCATGTAAGAAATCTCACTATCCTACTAATAAAACTACTTTTTGCTGCTAAATTAGGATCATCATGAGATGTAGAATATGACAGCATCTAGACTGCTAGTAGCTGCTCATCCTTTCTTAATGTTATTGTAATCAAGAAAACAAAAAATAACCTTTCCACATGGGAGGGGCAAACAATCTTTGCTTAAATGTATTCTTCTAGACCACTTTTTGTATTCAGTGGAGGTGGTTTTACATCAAGCCACAATGGCTCCATACAAAATGAAAAAATTTCATACCACTAGTTTATACCACATGAATTTTTATATAGTCTAAGAGATATTCACAATTTAATATTGTAATTGTTTATTATTTAATGGGTTTTGGGGCATTAGCGATGAGCAGACGCCTCCTCCATAAAAACGGCATGACTCACCAGGCATATGGGCTGGTATCCATGTTCCAAAAAACCTGTGAGCATGCATCCTTCTTCTTTGTTGACACAATTCATGCAAGGAAAATGGGCCAACAACAGCATGAAACTGGTATTAAAAATACAGAAGAATAGTGATATATTTAACATGCCCAACCCATGTAGAGATTGGTAGTAGGTAATGCCTGTGATGGTGTAATGATCGAGAGGTCTTTTAGATTATTTTTTTAAATGACAAGGTTAAAAACATTTTAAAATCAAGTAAAGATTCCCTTCATCCCATTTGCTCTTAATGAAAAGTGAACAAAAATCCAATATTTTTCATCTCTCCACTGCGGTGTTTTCTTCATCCAGGGGTTAAATTTGGGTGAGGCAAAATGACCTCCTCTCCCTGTGCCTTCCAGCCATAGATCATTTGTAATGGACATTTATCTAGGTACATACGTTTTGCTTGCATGAATGTGTAATATGGTGGGTTAATGGTGCTGACTTTTATGTATGTGCAGACCTTTTTAGACATTTGTTCAAGACTAACTAAGCACAATGAAAAAGAAAACTTCTAAACCTAATAGGGACAAATAATCTAACCTGAAAAGTAATCTGTTGGGGTAAAGCATGTGTGTACGGCCTTTGATTCCACTTGGCATCCTGCAAGCTATAGTAAGGTGAAATTATTACAGAAAACATTCTGTTTTGGTTTCATATCTAGCTGATGTGTACTAACAATGTAAGGTAGACAAATCTGACCAATACATCCTGGCATAATAAATGTTTGGGTTTTTTTTATTGACAACCAGGCAGTTATGTAAAGTACAAGGACTTCCCTGATGTGTAGCAATGTAAATCAGTAATTTAAAATATAATCACAACAGGGAACTTTACCTTTCTAAATAAGCTGGCATTTTTTGTAGAGTGAAACATGATGTGTCTTGTGCTATTTTTATTTAATAATATCATAATATTCCCAATTGATATCTTTATCATCCAGATGTATGAAGGCTATAGCAACCAGGCAGAAGTCATCCTGCACTGCTTCCCTTTGATGCTTGGAGTTACTGTACTAATATTTCATATCTGACCAATGTTGTTCATAAGACTGGTGGAATTTTACTTGTTTTTAAGTTCCTCAGAATATAAGATTTACAAAATCATATATTTTAAGCCATTAAAAGACAGCACAGGGTTGTTGAATATACAGAAATCAGGCTAGAAATCGGACCAGCCTGTGTGGGGACTGTTTATGTTTAGTTTAGGGAGCAGGATGGGGTAAACACATTTATTAAATGATCAGACAAGGTTATCAAGGTTTTGGGGGATTTCCATCTAATGTCCATGGGCACCTTCAGTCTACGTCTTGTCCTGCTTGAAATAGCATTATGAAAGCTTTTTATACATTGCAAAGAAGTTTGTTTTTACAGTGTAAATAGGTGAAAGATTTATAGAGGATAATATATAGATTTGGTGGATGACTCCGCCATATATGAGACGCACTTTGGGTGGGCTTTAAACTAGCATAAATACATTTATAGTATGACGATTCTGCTGTTACAGTGAAAGTTATTCATAGAAGCCTGCAGATCCCAGGTGTATGAGGTTGGCAGGAAATGGAGGAGAGCATATTTAACTCTTGCAGCTAGTCAAATGAGCAATACATTGCCCAGTCTGCACTTTCCCCAGTGTACTCACATACAATGCATGTCACTACTTCATTTATTACACTACCAGCTCTGTGCTGGTTCAACACCCTATAAATACTGCTATTTGCAGAATATTTTCTTAACAGTTCTTTACTCTGTCAAGGCTGCGTTGACACATGTTAAGATGTATTGTCCTTTTTGTATTCTTGAGTCTCCTGTTATATTAATGGACATGTACATGATTTGTATTACAGACTCAAGTTTAGCATTCATACACAGAAATTTCTGTGAGTCTTTGACAGTGAAACCCTGAGAAAGATATTTGGTAAACCAAGATACTGCATGGAGGTGATTTTGACTGGATAGCTTACATTGTTCATAGGTAGTTTGGACATACAATGGGTTTTTATTTTTATGGTGTATACATGCCCATGTAAAACAACCTGTAACCCAAATATAATTTGTCACTGATTTATGAAACTCAGGTACAGGGTAGTTAAAGCTAAAACAATATTAAAGCAACGTTGTAGGTCATCTTTTTTTATTTCTGATGCCAATACACAAGCACACATTCTCTTCTACTACATATACCATATCTTCAAAACATTCTCATTCTGTTTACCCATAATGATCAAATCATTCATTCATGTGTCAACCTTCCATGTTATAGTGGATGTCAGAGACTTAAAGTATACAGTCTGGGTTTGATAATGATATATAGGTTTGTGAACTTTTAAGTCATAAGATATCTATCATCTAGTAACAATAATAAAATTATTCTGACAGTTGAAGGATACATGTTATGTGATACCCTTGTAATGAAAAAACTACTGGATAGTCACATTCCCTTAGAAGTGTTGTTATGCTACAGTGGATCTGCATTGGTTTGTAATACACATCACTGGCATGTATATTAATGCTTTGAGTTTCTCTTTTTATCTAATCTGCCTATTTTGTTCATTTATGACATGATCTAGCCATCACTTGTTTATAATAATGTCGGAGAAGAGGTTGGTTGTCTGTTGACAAATTCTTCAAGTCGGGTAAATATAATATTCATTGCTATGAGCAATACAGACCATCCCTCCATTGATAGTGAGATCCAATAGGTTTGATCACTGGAAGAAAACAGTTCCCTTATTTCTTGTAAAGATAAACATATTTGGTTACTATTGGCATCAGCT
This sequence comes from Pyxicephalus adspersus, assembly GCF_032062135.1. Classification (NCBI taxonomy): domain Eukaryota; kingdom Metazoa; phylum Chordata; class Amphibia; order Anura; family Pyxicephalidae; genus Pyxicephalus; species Pyxicephalus adspersus. The sequence continues at coordinate 27,510,786 of NC_092868.1, read as the reverse complement.
CAATGTTTGCAACTTTTGCTTCATTCTTCTTAGTTGCAGCTTATATAACAACCCAGCTGGTTCTGGGAAACTTAAATACAGGTTGTAACATGCTTAAAGAAACACGAAAAGCCAACATTTGGCACACTATTACACAGCTTGTTACCAACTATTGTGGTTTAAAATCACAAAAACTGCCAGATGAAAAGCCATAATAGATATACAGCTATTTTACTTAAGATTGAAGTTTTTTGGAATAATGTTAGAGGCTTTATATGTACCATGATTGGTCTAATAATCTCCCATGCAGGATTTCACTGATTTGTCAAAAAAACAATTGCTATATTTTTTATTAGACAAATGACTTTTGTTTTCATTTTAATATTTTTTAATTTAGAGCTCATTTACATATTCCTGTGACATTTATTTATTCTAAATAGCACCCCAACACATCAACTCTAGCGAGTCACAGGTCAATTTACTATAATGTGTTGTCATAAATTGTGCAGGTCCAATTGTTGTCTACTTTTGTGGATTGGACTGATTGTTTGACCACTGTTGGTAGTTCCTTTGATCTTTTACTATATTCTCACTCTTTACAAAATGCAAAAAAGAAAATATGATTGTTAGTGTGGAGGTCTGGATTGTATATATGTTGATAGTGTGCTGTAAAGATTTGATTTGCTATAGATAATAATGGAGTCTGAATAATATAAGTCTTTTTTTTAGACATTTTTTATTAATCGTGGTCTTTCATTCTCTAGTCAGAAACAAGCAAACAGAAAAGCACTTAAAACTTTTAATCCTGCATCTTGCATGTTCTATATATTTCCCCCAGAATCCAGCAACTTTTTAAAAAGGACTATAGCAAATGTTGATCCTGTTTTGATCCCCAATAATAAAAATAAAATACAGAAGTACTGTAATAGCTGTGCAGTAGGCTAAATTCACTTAAATCTCACTCATTTATTTTGCTTTAACATTCATTGTTTCATTCATATGACTGCTATTTTCATCTGTCATTGGCTTTCACTACTGAAAATCATGATTGTTATAGCATAATAACTATCATTAAAACTGAATTACATTATTTTAATATACTACCTGCTTAATTATTCCTGTATTGGTAATCTAACAAGCATACATTTAGATGCTTTATTGTGTGGCAGTCTCCTATGCTAGTCATAGTTAGGAATAAAATAACATGGATATAAGCAAGCTAAAATTTTGCAAACTGAACAATTTTTTTAATCAAATTCCTTAGTAAATTTAATTAAGATTGTGCCTACAGCTGCTTTCGAAAAGGAAATGTACAATGAGAGAAACAAGTTACCATTTATATATTTTGGACAATCCATAACGGTTAAGAATGACATTAGGGAGCTGACATTACTTTTTGAAAGCGCATACTTATACTAAATAGTGTAATACTGACTCCAAGCAAACATGCAGTCAGTGTGGTCTTAGGACATGCAGAGTTTTGGAGTTTGCACTTCAAAGACAACTGATCAGTGCCAGCTCAGGTCGTATTGTCTTACCTGTTTCCATGAATTAAACCTGGGTTCTACTAACCTTGCCAGTAAAATTTGTAGCATAACTGTGAGATAATTGTGAAGTTTTCTCATCTAAAATAAATGCATCCTTATTTCATAGTATCCGCTTAATAATATCCTCACTCTAACATGTGTTCATTCTCACCTTGGGTGAAAACTCAGGGGGCTGTACAGCTGTCCCCCAACATCCTTTATTAATCAGTCATGCCAGATCACTACACTAATAGCTGCTTTTTCCTATTGGGGAGGACACAGCAGGGTGCTTCCAGCTTGTCCCCTCCCCTCTCCATAGAACAAACTGTGCTGTCTCTACAGCACTCTTTCTATCACTAATCATCATTTCCTGTAACAATACCTGTGTGTCTGCATACAGCTTAAGCCAGAGAAGCCAAATAAAAAGGTAACCCTCCCTAAGGCCTGTCCTAGTCTTGTGCAATGGAGGGTGTAACCTAAAAAACCTATTTTTCTATTTTTCCTTAAAAGCTGCCAAATTATGGTTATGTTTAGCACAAGAAAATATATTCAGAGAAGAGAACAAAATATATAGAGGTATATAATATAGATGTATAGATATATTTATTTTATCCTAAAAAAATATATTTGTAAGCAATAAAGATCATAAATTACATGGTTACATTCGAACCCTTTTGGTGCTTGTCTTTGTTTTTCTGCTAATGTTTTTCTTAGAAGTATTTTGTGGATGAAGCACTTTGTACCAATTATTGCAACCCTGTAATAATTAGTAAAGCTTTGTGTTCTGTGTCCTCTTCTGTTATACTATCATTCTTAAAGTTTCCTAAACAAACGATACATGTGTTGAACATGTGAGTGCACTTTTTTTACTTTTTAATTATAGGTGTAGCAGGGATAGTGGTTTATAATTGCACAGGATGTTATTCACAAATGACTCTTACTACCATGCTTTATACTACCTATGTGGCATTGTGATGGCTTTTTTAAGAAAGGATAAATATTTAATATTAGCCAACATACCTGTGTAACTTGTGTTTCCAGCTAGTACAAGCCATACAATAAATATAGAATACTATGAATAAATAAATTCTGTCCAGCAATTGATAAGGGGTATGAATGATTTTGTTCAGTTATACACTTTTTTCAGTCACTAAGATAAGACATAACAGATTTATCCGATACTAAATTGCACTTTTGGGTCTGAACGGGTTATAAAACACAGTCTTTATCTTAATGCAACAACTTTTATTCAATGTTATATTGCCGTTGACAATATTAAATAAAAAGGCAATTTAAAAAAAGTTTTGTAGAAATTTTATACTTATAGCAGGATTACTTGGACAAATCACTAGATAAAAGGTAAAATTACCTGAAACCCAAGGGACATGTGATGCTTATCTATTGGAACAAAAAGACAAATCACAATAGTAACATTTAAAGGTTGTATAAAGGAAAACTAGATGCAAAAGCATGTTGTTTAGCAATAACTAAACCATGGGAATAGCTTGCTTGAATCTTCATTTTAGATGTTCTATGGGGTAAGCTATTATTCTGCAATGAATTGAAACCTACTACATCACCTAAGGCCCGCTTAAAGTTTATAATTGCATCTACATCCTTTTATATGTTTTTTTGCTCTTGATAGTCTGGTAAAACAGTTTGCACCAGTAAGTAAGAGGAATAAAGCCCTGGATAGCAGTAATAACCTAACAGGAGTTCTATGCTTTCCTCAAGCTTAAGCTAAACATACATTTTAAAGCCCAAAAGTTTCTGAGGCACCACACTCAAATGATTCTGGATGTACACAGATTTGATTGCAGGGGTCTCTTGCAATCACAAGTAAAGAAGAGATTAGAAATGCAGAGTTGAAATGTATACTATTTTCACTGGTTGAATGTGGTTTTTTACCACATTTTATCAAATAAAATATTCTCAGATTTAAAAGACTATTCTAGAAGTTCTGAGCCATTCAGTATTGAGGCTAAATACAGCAAAACTAAGGAACGAGTTGTCTTGATTAAAGATAGTCATAGAAAGTACAGGGCAGGGTGACATCTAGGCACCACCTTACCACCCAGTAGCTGCTGAGCCCATCAGCAATCTTTTAGGTCTTTCTGGTGTTGGCTTATCAGAGGAAAAGTTACCATAAAATAATTTTTATTCCCTTGATGAACATTGGCTGGTGTGTCTTCTTATTAGAAACTCAGTCACCCAGTCTTGTTCAGTAGATGGTCAACTAATGTCTATGACCACCTTTTTTCTTTAAGTAAATACTAGTTTCAGTGGTAGCTTACCATTGTTTAATACAAATGTTTTAATTAAAATATCTTATTTCCATTTGAAGGTTAATGTCTTGGTCATCCACAGACCAAGCTGGAAAAAGTTTGAACCCAGTTCAGGATTTGTTAAGGCAGGAGTTTTCAAAAACTTCTATTCTCTAGTTATGAGATCTACCGCAGTTCTTTCTACAACGCCCATTCAAACTTTAAACAGCTCTAAGCTGTGTGTGCCATAATGTTTACTATGTTGTGTGTGTATATATCATATGTATTAGGTATTTGTGAAAAGTTCTGACTCTCAATTTTATAACAATACATGCATACCACATGTAAGGGTTTGTAAAAAGGTTACAACTGAAAAGCTTATTTTTTACTACATTAGGAAGTACCCTTAAGGAAAATTTAGCATTTAACCCTTTAGACATAGCTAGCCGATGGCAGCTACGATGGCAACATAGATAAAAAAAACTTTATAAAAATAATTGTATGATGTATGTCCACCATTAGACACAAAAAATGTAGGAGAAAAAAATTGGAAAAGTCTATAAAATTTCCAATGTCACAATATATTGTGACACCGGCTGTGCATAGTCTGCTCATAATGAAAAAAAAATGAAATGAAATATACCCTGACATGTCAACTGTATTGGTTATGCTTTTAGGAAGCATTTCAGTTACAAATTAAGTGTTCTTGGCTTGCTTGGTTTGATGTTGTTTTAGGTAATCTGTACTTCTCTTGGTATTTCCAAAAAATCTCATTGTTTGACTATAAGGAAATATATTTAGTGAAAGACTCAGCTTCTGATTTACGGTACAAGATGTCGGTGTGAACTGATGTTTTACACTTAGCTGCTTAGACTGGATATTTCTTTCTTCAAGTTAGTTACTTATTGTCTTATTGTTTTTTCTTCTGAAAGTCACGCAGACAATAGTGTATCAGAATGAGAGCCTCGAATGTCAAAAAAATGTCTCTGTAGCTTTCCATACTAGATATGCTTAGAAATTGAATCTAAAACGTGACAATGTCGCCTAAGTGAATTAGAAGTAAAGTAATATTTATCACACTATTTATTATATGTTCTCAAACTAGCATGTAACTGGAGGTAAGTACTTTATTTACAACAGCAGCAGGCCTATGTGATACAATTATCTCAAAGGGTCCAATGTTTCTAAATTCCATCTCAGGAGGCCTGGTGGTTCTAAAATATGACCACTGTAATTTCGGTTCACAATTAGAGTATCCCTAAATTCTGATGGCAACTTGGCTTTTACTGTAACTTATTGCAGTAACCCACTTTTTATTCCACTGCCGCTGTCCCCAAACTTGAGACCTGGGCAAGCTGCACATACTACAATCTCATCATCCAAAACCAATGTCTTGTATGATCCAGTGATAACCTGACTATTCCGTGTGTTTGCCAGCCTTCTTTTTCTGCCTCTAGCCATGCTGTGCAGCACTTACATTGGAAAGAGCAGAAATGAACAGGCAATTAGTAGCATTGTTTAAGCTTTTTCAATTCTCTTGTGAAGTAGCTGGCAGTCTCCTGAGATCACCTTCTTTGATTATTTGTAGCCCATATACTTTGCTGTGCTGTTATGCCAAACTTTTTTTTTTTTTTTTATCATACCACAGTCTCTGTCTTGCACCTTTAAATAAACTAGTGCCTTTGTTCTTCCTCTTCTGTAAGTATTTGCCCATATTATCAGGTCTGTAAAGGCTTTTATAGATGTTTCTGTAACCAGAGGTGCTCAGTAGGTGATGAGCCGTTGTGCATGTTTCTTCTAAGTCTCTGGGGGTGGGAGAACAATTTTATTACTAAAAAGGAAAGCTTATTGGAAACCAGTATTGTCTGGCATAGAATTTATAAGAATCCATCACTCCATTGCTTTACTGCTGCAATAACCCAAACGTAAGGTCCAACAATTAGGGACTTTGGTGACTTCCTATCTCCACACTGTACTGAGAATACCCAAGGAAGCCTCTGAGTGCTTATAGTATCTGTGCTTAGGATCTGTTTTGGAAAAGGCATGGTGTTGGCATCAATCATGTAGGTCATAATAGTTGCATTTGAAGCCATCACACTATGAGGAACAAATACTTATTTGGCCCATAGTTGTCTAGCAACACTTCTGCACATCAGTCATGTATTGCCCTCGTCCTTGGTGTGGAAATACATGCAAGGAGGGGTAATAGGGGGTTAGATCGGTTTTCCAGGATGCAGGATAAGCCAGTGTGTGTAATTTGATATGGATGTTGGGTAGTATATATTTTAACTTATTTATTTATTATTTTCCTTCTAAATGACAATCTCATTTCAGAAAAAAAAAAAATCCATTTCCTAATAAAGAAGGAAGCACAAAAAATGGTTAGAGCTATAATAAAAATAATAATATATTTTTAAAGTCTTTATATGGTCATTTGGAAAAAAAAAAAACCTGCACTTTGCTTTGATGCAGAAATATACTTTATTGTAAAGATAATCTATTTTTCTATGGGTAGGTAGTCTGCCAGAATTCAAACTATATTAGATATTGCTTTTCTACACAAACCAAAAATATGTAAAATAGAACAATTAATTAGCACACATTCATTATTACCGGGGAGATAGATTATCATCTAATCATGTTTAATCTAACACTTGTTGATCTCCTGTAATCCGAAGTACTGAAAGTAGCTTCTTTTTTAGTATTGCTCATTTCAACCAGCCTGATTTTTCTTTACTTGCAAAATTGAAAGGTTATGGCCATGGTTTATGTAACCTTAAATGGTTGTTAGGTACCGTTTAGTATGATTGACTACTAACAATTGTGATTGATATTCTAACCTTCTAGGTTTGCTAGATCATCCAGGTTCCCCCATGATCGTGCATATTTTCCAGCCTATATTGTTACTTGGAAAAATTTGTTCATTGTTTGAGTAGGAAGTAAACGAAGAAACGGTGTGTACAGATGGTCATATATGGGCTGATGTCTCACCTAGCATAGCGAATATTAGGACATCTAAACATCCTGAGTCATATCACCAGAGATGGGATCCATTGCAATCTTCTTCCTACTTTGACTGATGAACATATATGGTGCACATAGTAGCATGTAGTAAAATCTTTATATGCAGTAACATACACTTCCTGTTCTTGGAAACCCTCTTATTGCATAACTGTTAATCTCCACATGGCCCGAGAATCATCAGGTCTCTGCAAGCCATTTTCAGTTAGTCCCACTGATACAACTGGTCTTGCTTCTCTTGCTTACCCTTATACGGTAGAAGTCTTAAGTCTATCTCCATACTTCAGGATCTGAGATCAACATGTGTTGGACATATTTTACAGTCAAAAAGTATACTACTAATTGTTAAGAAGCCATGATTTAACATATGAGAGCTTGTACAGATGTTGAGCATACAATCACCTAAAATTGGAATGATGATGTGATTGAATGGTAAATATTAGCAGTGTGCTAAGCACTTTTTCTAACTAAATGATCTGCTGCTTAAAGTTTCCCATACTTTCAAAGAGCACTTGATGGTGTAAGTGAATTCTAAACAAACACTTCCTTGTCCTCCATTAGGTAATTTTTAAAAAGCCTGGGACAGAACATGGGTTCTTGACATGTTCACTGCACGCACATACTGTGTAATCTTTCTTGAAGGGCACCTCACCAACACAAGTGAGGACATAGAGATAATGTGCTAGGGACACACAAATACACTGTTATTATGTGGTCTGCACAAGTGATCCTAAATGCTTGGTTTTACAGGAGATGTGTTAAAAGGGAGCTCCATTCAAGGCTAGAATTCTCAGTAATCTGAAATTGGTTATGTTTGAACTAGATTTTTCCACAATTCAAGGCGTTATACTATAAATGTGAATGCGTCTTGTTTTAGATGACAATTTATTTTGCACAATGGCTAGTTATATACTTAATCCATATTAGAAAGACCTTTAAAACTGTTGTAAGACAATCATGTGATAGAAAAGTATTTTTTCTGCCAAACAGAATTCATAATGGCAACAGGTAGATGGCTATTTGCAAATCATGTTTTTGACTAAAATGTCCCTTTTGTATGGAGTTCTTTTTTTAAAATGAACCTTTTTTATTTGGTTGTGATTACTAATCATTGTTACACCTCAATGCAGTGGTTCACAAGTGCATGCAAAGTACAATATGTAAGACTGTGTCATAATTAATCACTAGAAGGTCTAATTCTCAAAAACAAAAAAAATGCCATTAAGTACATCAGTGAAAATTTGTGTCATTTGTCACCTAGAAATAGTAACCTGATCAATATTAAAATTTTATATAAAATTTAATAAATAGCATTTTTGCTCCATGATAACTATCTTGTAAAAAGAACTCAGATATAATTTTACAGTCCTTATAAAGTCTATATTTTTGGTACAACCAATATAAACCCGATGAATTGTATGGACTGTTATATATGCCGAGTGTTTATCCACTGATACAAATACACAGGTTTTGCACAATGTAAGTGTATGAAGGCGGACAGTTGGTTTCTTTTCTATCCTCAAGTTTCTTCTTGCTACTTTGTGTTATGGAACGTTTCTCCTTTGTGTCCAGCACGGTTGCTTGGCTGTTGTAGTTCTTTAAACACAAACCCCAATAGTATTCTGAAAAAAACTGTATTTTTGAAACAGATTCAATACTTTAAATGCTTGAGAATAAAATAGAAAATGGAATAAATAAAAACAGTATGTATGTATTTTTTCATTACCATTTATTTTGTTTCCCCTGGTCAGAATCTGTTTAAATGGAGATTTTTAAAAGTTGTTTACAGTTGTAAAGAAAATTAAACGTAATAAAACTGAAATATGAGCTTGACACTAGTCATTTGTGTTCATCCCATGATTGTTGGCAGGACACCACTTCTCTCACACATTCTAGTGTTGGACATTCTTTGTACTTAGGATCTTTTTTCTTTAGATATACTGAATATATGTAAAATGGAGCTATACCCAAAAATGTGTTCAATTTGTATCCTACTTGGTGGATCCTTAAACTACATAGGTAGTAATATAATAGGAGTGCAGTAAGTTGATTTAGGCTTTTTACTTGCCAGGGCGAATCGTCACAAATTCATGTAGCTTTTTGAATATGGTGAAGCTCATGTGCAAGTAAAAAGCCATTTTTTACATTTTCCCAGTTTCAGTATACTTTGCAAAGCAACATTTTAACACCGTGTGCATGTCGACTTTATAATGGTAAGACAGGGCCAAACTGAATGTGTACCAGTTTTATGTAGTCCCTCTACTAACCTCATGTAATGCTTTCACTGCTAAAGACAGCCCCCTCCATCTGGTATTTCTATCATACATGTTCATGGCGTGCCAGAGGCTCCTCTGTAAATCGGGGAAGAAGTTCCAAGCTCTGGAGAGGTCCCTCTTTCTGGTTAGCAGCCAGGGAAGTACATTAGTTAAAGCCAGAAGGAGCTTAAAGATAGTGGCTCAAAAATGGTAATTTTTGACAGAGGAAATAAAGCTTGGATTAAACCATTGATTGTTTAGTCAGTCTAAGATTTCCCAAAAATTGAAAAAATGATTTGTCCTCAGGCCATGACTATCAGTTTTCAGCCAGATAGGCTGAGTGAAACATTTTAAAATGTGTAACATATGGTTACAATTGAGGTAGGACTTCTCAAGTATGACTTTTAATCCGGATTTCTTTTTTATCAATATATTAATGTCTTCTGAATCAAGAAAAAAAATACCCCAGTCGTAAAAAAAACTACTAGAAGGCTATTTTATAAATACTGGAGGAAAGGAAATTCTCTGTAAATGTACCAAATTTACCCAGAATATCCACCCAAGTTTTTTTTTTTTTTTGGGTTCCTAAAGAATAAAATAAAAATATAGATCTTTATTGGATTTTAAATTTCCCTAATATTCCATAAAGGTCACCTTAAACATCACATTAAAGCAAGAGAGAGGATATGATTCAGGGTTTGCTGGTATGCTGCTATAGATTTCATCACACTTGGGGCTCTATTGATAAAACGGAATCTGACATTCTCTGGTGGAAAATAATTCCTGCCAGTGAAACAAATGGACCTGGAAGATTTCCACAATGGAATTTTCTGATTCCGTTTTATAAATAGAGCCCTTTGACCAGAATTCCATAACAACTTGCACAGGAACTCAAATTGTCAACATGACACCCATTAATTAAGGAAATTGACAAAGAAACACCTTCATGTGTAAGCTATAAAGAGGACTACATTTTGCTTGGAGTGCCTTAAGACAGACAATCTCTTCTGTATGCTGCAAATAATCTAAATGCATCTGCTGTCTTTTTGACTTTGTCCACAAGTACACTTAGTACACTTCTGTGTGAACTCCTTAAAACAAGGTGGTCTGGTCCGCAAGAAAATTCTGGCTGGTGCACCTCCCAGCAGGGTCAGAAGAAGGACCCCTTGGGGGGGGGGGGGGGTGCACGCGTCAGAGGCGTGGACCAATGGGGCCCGTATGGATTGCAGACTCAGGGTGGTGGGCTCAGACCTACGAAGGGAGAGTGGGTGAGTTCTGGCATCATGACGTCACTTTGTAGAAAGTGTCTTCCCCTTTGAGTGACATGCGCGTTCCCGGAGTCCGTGAAATTAGTGATCCGTGACAACCAAAAGGTTGGTGACCACTGCTTTAATAATGTTCTATATTTTCATTTGAACCTGACCTAAAACATCATCTGATCCTCAGGTGTCCTAAAAGTAGATGAAGAAAACCTAGATAAACAAATGAAACAAAAAATGATATATGGTCATGTATTTGTTGAAAAAAAGAACCAACAACATCTGCAGGATATCAATGGGATGACAATCGGGTATGAATGAGAGACCCGAGGAATTGTTGATGCCCATAAAGTGTCATCTTGATTATGGAAGTTGGAATTTGCTTTTGAGAGTGCCCCAAGTTATGAAGCTTTCTAGGCATTGTTGAAAGTAATATTGAACAATAAAATGTGATTCCTCTGGGTCCTTGCACTAATATCCTGATTCCATTTTGCACATGGAGAGCAGAGCATACACTTACTGTTAACAGGTTCATGGATAAATAATTATTCTATATATATAATTTTGCAATTAAAAGCAGCTAACATCCAATAATCGTGTAGTAACCCTGATTATCCTGCAAGCTTTGCATGTCAAACCTGCTATGGACACATACTCAGGCACCAACTTCACTGCCAGATCCCTGGTCGGGTAAGTGGAGTTTGGTACTTATTTTACTATACAACCCCTTACAGACCACCCTTTACCTTAACGTATCCTCAATCATCTATTATTTTACTCTTCTTTATCTATGAAATGTATCCCTACTTTAAATATATCAAACCTTATCCGCTTTTTGGATTTCTTTACTCCTACCAAATAAACCTGAGATAAAGAACAACTTTGCAATGCCTTTCTTGAGGGTACATGTACTATTCAGGGAAGGTTTGCTACCCCTGCCACCTCCATAGACTTTAGCAGAACTAAAGTAAAAATAAAAAGGGAGGGAGCACCAGGGTCGCCATCTTTAGTCTCCTGTTCCGGTCTCCTTGCTACGTTGCCTGATTTCACACTGCGTAGGTGCAAGATCGGGTGACATAGTCCGCTATAAAGGTAGTGTAAAAGCTAGCTGATCTCGCTGCACAAGCGTGAGATCGGCTTCTTTTTCCCCTTAGCGAAAAAAAAAGCCGCAATATCGGCCATAAGCAGAAGGAGCCGCCAGAGCCTCCCGGGATTCTTGACATAGGTATCCCAAGAGGCTCTGCGCTCCCTTTTTTTTTTTTTTTGAAGGGTGTTGCACTTGAACAAAAAAATACAATCTTTACAAATTGGATTGTCTACCCTTTTATGTAAAGTAAAAATGTTGAGTTTTTGAAACTCAGCAACATATTTTGCACCATTCCATGCTCCAGCCCTGCGCCCTCAATTCTTTGCCATCCTACATTATTGTGTCCTTTTGATGGCAACCAACCTGCTTTTTGTTCCTGAATTTTGCAATCTCTCTATATCATCCAGAACCTTTTACCACCAATGTAGAGAAGATGCTCCCATAACATCATATGACTGACCAAAAGAAATCTGAAGAAAAGTATCTATGCAAAATATTCCATATTGAAGTGAGAAGGAGATGCACTTGATATGAGTTATCAATAAGATAAGCCTTCTGGTGACAGCAAATTATATTATTAGAAATAAAGACATGCACTGATTTTTTTAACCTTTACAATATATCAAAAACATTGCAAATACTACATCTTCATTCAGAATAAAATTAAGGATTCAAATGTCAGCTATTGATTTTTGGAAAAGTGCATTGCAATTTCATCTTTACATTAGGGATAATTGATAACCCACAAAAAAAGGCAGACTAGAGCCATTTTAAAGTTTGAGTGCAGAGCCAAACCCATTATAAATAAGTGTTTATATTATTTAATGCAAAAGTACTCAGACATGTTTATACAAACTCCCAATGTCTAAAAAGGTTTCAGCAAATAAAACTCATCTGCAGCTGAATGTACATAGTATGACGTAGGCTGCCATCTACTGGTGACTTGTTAACATAACATGGTACAAAAAATTCTAAATACAAACAAAACAGCAATAAGAATGGGGTAATGGTATTATTTTCCGGGTGTTACACCTGCCCTGACTTTTCATCCTGCTCATTCACATGTGTCCACCATGGCTTCTCCACCTTTTTGTATTGGTATCAGTGGTGGCATCCTAGTTATTATGGTTGGAGGGACTGCCTGGTCACCATAGTAAAGCATACGTACAGGCCTGATAAGTAGTTACTTTAATGGCAAAAGAGACCATGAAGTTGCCTCTTCTGCCTGCTTGTCAGGACTTTTTTCTCTTTGTTGCACAAGCAGGGTTAAATGTACAGACTCAGCAAGATTGCATGTCAGGATGATGCAGCTCCTGTGCACATGTGTGGAAGCTACACGATCTCCACTTGGACAATGAAGTTGGTAGAGGACCTTAAACCCAGAAGAACCCAAGGCGATGAGGTTAGGAGTTGTTGGGGGCCCTTTGGCAGCATATTTAGCAGGTAAGGCAGGTAAGTAGCATATTTATACATTTTGACAAAACCCTGAGTGGTGTTTACATCTATTTGAAGGCTGGTTGTGCATCATAATATGAAAGGCAGGATACACTACAGAAATAGCCTGGGATTTAGCAATCTTTCTGAAGATCCATAGGTTGGACTATTAAGGTAACACGTTAATGGTTGATTATAGGTTGTAAGTATATTGTTTTCCCCAATAGTGCCAAACCATTACATCATAACGCCACATCCCCAATAGCACATATTATATTAAAAAAGTTTTTTGGGATACAAAAAGCCCAATAGATAATGGTATTTTTAAGGCATTAATTTTCCAATATCAACTTTCAAATGTTATCAATTTAATATTGCATAATTTTAAAATTCACATAAAACATAATCAAATTCAGTCTTAATGAATTTGAAGTTTTTTACAGAAGAAGTCTGCAAGGTAATATAATGCAAGGTATGCTATTAATTACCCATCCTAACACAATTTTGATAGACCTTGAAATGCTTGATTCAGCAATTCACTCACTTGTGCCACCCAGAGATGTTCGTTTCCCGGCTACTCCATCCTAAATGGAACCTGATCACAAAATGCTTAAGTGTAGATTCACTTTAGAGTAAACCTTTAAGCATGAAAATAACTTGGCTTGGTTTTTAAAGGTGTAGTTTCCAAGGCTGACACCCTGATCATAGGCTTGTTCTAGGTCATGGACCATTAATATATAAAACACTCCAAAGTTGGCAGAGAGCTGAATTCACACAAATCAATAACCCTAAGGATACAATTAGGGAAATTTTTACCATGTTTTTAAAATAGTATCCTTATGGAATGCCATATTGATCCTGGCTTACCACCAAATTAGTTATTTAAGTGAGGCACACATACAAACAGAAAAGTCTAAAAGATATTAAACTCAAATCAAACCCTCACTTTAAATACCTAATTACATTGTAGGTGCATCAAAACAAATGGTGTTCAATGCCTAACAGTTTTTTCTTTCCCTCCCAGCAACTTACATGTGAATGGATGGTGTGAAAGCAGTGGACTCATTGCAGAGGTCAGATGAATCAATGTTCTTTGATGATTGGAGAGCTTTGGTTCTGATTTAGTAGAGGCTGTGTCCTATCCATACAAATGTATCACTGCTTTCTCACATAAAATATCTGCTCCAGAGGCCTTTTGAATGTCTCATGAGGTCCCTTGGCATACACGTACCATTGGAAGCAGAATAGAGGTGAATGACAGCATGTGGCTACATAAATGAGAAAGAATCTATGCTGTGGGATGTATATTTACATTATTCACTACTCTGCATGGTGGTAGGAAGGGATATTATCAATGACACACTGTTGAGTGACTTCTAGTGAATAGGTTGCTTGGCCATGCTGGTCACCACACAAAGTTTGGGGCTCTGCAGGAAGGGTGGCCCCATCAAAGACTTTGGCAGAGAGGGCCCAAAATTAGAAGTCACGCCGCAACCCGAGACAATTGTTTTATATGAAAATCTGGCAGCAGAAAAATGCTAAATTTAATTTTGAATACAAATTATTGAGCATCAGTACAAGACCTAAGTATTGGAAAGATGATGTTAGGGATAATGTTGTCCTATGCATAAAATCCTAATTCATGTTGTAACATACAGATGTGGTAGGGACAGACAGTATTAACTAAATGAATGCTTTGGGGAGAGGTGGAGGAAATAGTTTGCAGCATGACCATGTGGCAAATAATTCTGACAAAATTATGGATCACAAAGTTGAGTTTTTTTGAAGACAAAAGAGGGGAAATCTAACATGAGATGTGTGAACCTAATGTAGTACATAGAAAATTGTAGTACTACTTTTTTCTATACACCCTGCAAATGCTGCGTATGTGAGAAATTCAGTACATTCAGTATGTAAACGGATCTTGTGACACACACAAATATATGAAGGTGTTTGCTTACCATAACCTGGGTTGGAATATTTGACATTGTCTTTCACCTTGTATATATAAAGGCAAGGATTTGATATCTCTTATCTATCTTCCGAAGTTTAGAGAAAATGACTTCTGTGTCCTTCAACTTCAGTGGTTCTAAGTTGGTAAATGTGGGACAATTTAGTTACTGGGGTTAACAATGTGTAATTTACTCAGCATCTCTGCATTGAAGTTGGTAAGATAGGTCAATGGATTGTACACTTCCAAAGATTATGTTCTCTTAGCCCAACTCTAGTCTCCTCTTTGTACTTAATTAAAGCTTTATACAATTTTGTTTTCAAAGTGCTTATCAGCTTTAATGTATATTTCAGAAATCAAAAAAACAGTTCAGTACTGCATTGTAGCACCTTGGCTTACATTCACCCACAGTGGTCCTGTTAAAGCCAACTACATCAGTTAATCCTGTAAATACCCAAGGATGATGGCAAGTCTGGATTTCTATTCCTGGAGCATAACATTTTTTCTTTATACTGGTCAATCACTGATTACATGCTCATGCCTACTGTGCCTACCAATGAATCTGGGTCTGTTAATGAGTTTTTTTTCCCCATTTATGAACTAAAGGGTTCTGGTATATCTCAAAAGTGTAATCCCCCCCCCCCCCAAAAAAAAAAAATCTACCATCTTGAAGGTACATAAAAGCAAATTATACCACATTGTTCCAGTAAGTAGCTTTCCAGGGTCCAGTTGCTTGGCTGTTTCTATCCTTAATACTTTGAGTCGCTGACCCATTGGAAGAGACTTGCAGAAGAAATCTTTTGCTAAACACAGCTGAGGTTGTGGATGATCTTAAGGACTGAGCTTTTTCTGCAGCCTCTTGTAACCCTTTTATGACCAAGACAAACTCTTTGCTTTGTTTGTGATTAGCTCATAGTGAGGATTTTATGCAATAACGGACACCTCACTGACTAATGAGACAAACATCTGTGCTAACTGCATTTAATAAAATAATGTACCTGATCTGACCTAAATACAAATTCAACTTAAGAACAAACCTACAGTCCCTATCTCGTATGTAACCTGAGGACTACCTGTATTGAAGCCAGAATACAGATATGTATAGGATACAGAATAGGTTTCCGAATCTACCCCACTCTGCTCATAAGGTTTACAATGAAACATTTTTCTTAGAATGATAGTAAAAGACCTTTACCTTGACTTTAATTTTAGGCCCACAACCACTGCTTGGCTTCTTAGGTGGAGCCTCAAACTTGCTGTGTTTGTTAGCTGATATTTTCCTAAAAAGTTACTGTTTCCAGTTTTTATAATCATTAGGACAATTCCAGAAACAGTAAATGGCTGTGCAAATTCCTCCTCCTTGCTTTCTTTGGGGTGATCATGGATTGTTGCTTGACTGGCACATATGCAATGGAATGGTCAAGTATAAATACATGGGAGTGGATGAAACTGTTTTGGGGAATTATATCACATCACTGGAAAGAGCGACAGTCATTTAAAGGTTCAGCAGTGCAACAGTGTTGATTATTATTCACTAAGCTTGCCTTTTTTAAATTTTGCTTACATAGGATTAGGCAATCAAAGAAAACTATTAGGTCTACACCCCCTGTCAGGTGACACTGGATTACCCTGGGCACAGAGTGTAAGTGTCTCCTGGACTTCACCAGAGCACCCCACAATGGGCCAGTGACCCTAATGACTACAGAGCTACTTTGCTGCAGGCAGAACACTAGGTTACAGCCTCTAGGCTCTCGACTCCAGGGGGGAGTGGGACAGAGAACTTTACTGCAGGGATAGCCAGAGATCAGGTACTTCAGCAAGGAGTGAAAGCAGCAAGCCAGGATCAGGGGCAGGCAGCTGATGAGAAGCAAGGTTAAGACAGTCCAAGGTCAATGCAGGCAGTAAGCAAGGATCAAGGTCTAGACGGTCTAAGGTAAGGCCAGGTATTCAGAAAGATAAATGGGCAGAGTATAGCTTGGTAAGTCACAGGAAATATGCTGGGAATCCAGCATACAAAGCTTGGAACCTGGAAGGCTTTAATAGGGTTAGAGGCCTATAGCAGGACAGATTTAAATCTAGGAACCAATCTGTTCATTGGCCGCACCTCCTACTCTAAAATCCCCTTCAGCTGTGCACAGCCTAAGTATAAGTGCAGGGGATGCCAAGAAAAGTTAGAACTTCATGGCCAAAGGGAGGCTGGTGATGCTGAAGTTTGCTAAACAGCTGATCTGTGAGCGGAGTGGTAGCAAAAACACAGCTTAAACTTTTCAACAGTCTTTGTACCTTTAACCCCAAGGTCTGTGTAATACATTGAATTACTAGAGTGTATCTTTAAAGTAAGTTCTTCCGGGACAAAAATGTTGTGTTTCACCTGCTGGCTTACATCTGAAAATGATAGTTGTGTGGATTCAAGATCATATAAGTCAAACAGTCAAAGGTCCTTTCCTGCAGACTTGTCCTAGGTTAGCCACTCAATGTTAAAGCAAATGGGTCACCATGAAAGTCAAGCAACAAGAACGGCAACTTCTATGTTTCTCCTTTTGCAAATGTATTTGTATGCAAGCTGATGACTGATCTACTGTAAGTTCCTAGCAGTACAACAGAAATAGAATTCACAGAACAACTGTTTAGTTTAACACAGACACATATTTAGCAGTCATTAAGTGTGTAATATTCTGGAACATCTCTACATTTCGAAGGTACATTGCTGATATCTTGTTTTTAATATCATATAAGAGGAGTAAGAGCTCTTCTAATCATCTGGGGATGGATCTTTAGCCTTCTGACCACAGAAATTCAGTGACCTGCAATGTAGGCCACAGCTGCTTTCATGACACCACTGACAACTAAATCATGCTAAAGCGAATATTTTTGTAAAATAGGTAAGTCTGTTTTCAATAGCATTGTATAGAAAGAAAAAAAAACAAATCTGTATAATAGATATATTATACTGGTATAGTCTGGCCATTTATGAACCCCCATGTCTCCATATCCTACACACAATGATAAGCCTTCAATGCTGGTAAGTTTCTACCTAGTACTTAGGATATGACCTTAAGGTCCCCATCACATTCTAACCCTACCTCATACTTGGGGTTAAACCTAATCTTGTATTTAAATACTCACCTATGCTACAGTCATGATAAAAAAGTATATCTTCCTTCAAGGTTTTGCATATCAGGACATATTAAAACAATCCAACCAGGTCTTAGAATTAAGTAAATGCAACACCACCAGACGTTACAGCGTTTTATTTACTATTGCCTAAGTCCAGATGCAGAAGCAGTGTGTAAAACGTTAACTACCACTTCCTTAGGAATTAAGACAGAAAGTAGCAGCCAGGTACTGCTATTTAAAAACACTTTATTAATTGATCATCAGCAAGTATGACGACCTCTATAAAAGCCCATCAATCTGGAGAGGGTTATAAATCAATTTCCAAACAACCCTTCATTCTGCAGTGAGAATTATTTACAAGCACTGGCCAGAGCTGTGGACCACCAAAATTTTCTTGGGGACCACCGCACATGGCAGGCAGCTTAGGTTTCAAGGTTCTGAAAACACCCCAAGGTTTCTTAAACAATATCTTTCATACAGACAAGACCAAAGTAGAAATGTATGGAATAATGCTCAGCGTCATTTTGGTGAAAATCCAACATAGCATATCATTACAGGCAACTCATACCAACTGACCAACATGGTAGTGGAGGGGTGATGATTTGGGCTTGTTTTGCAGCCACAGGATCTGGATACCTTGCATTCATTGAGTTGATTATGAACTCCTCTGTATTCCAAAGTATTCTAGAGTCAAATGTAAAGCCATCTTGACAGCTAAAGCTTGGTCAAAATTGGGTCATGCAACAGGACAATGATCCCGATCACACCACTAAATTGACAATTGCATAGCTGAAAAAGAAATAACTCCAGAACTAAAACGTGGGACCTTAAGAGAGCTGTGAAATAATGAATGCCAACAAACCTCAACTAAAGCAATTAAAGAAGTGTGGTGTGGGCCAAAATTCCTCTACAACAATGGCTCTAATTTAATAAAGCTCTCCAAGGCTGGAGAGGATACACTTTCTTCAGTGAAGCTTGGTGATCCAGCAAACCTGGGATGGATCTGATCCAGGGTTGAAAACATTTGCTAACAAATAGAAAATTACTTTTATGAAATCCATTTCAGGTTTTCTGGATCACCCAGCTTCCCTGATGAAAGCGTATACTCCAGCCTTGGAGAGCTTTTATAAATCAGGCCCAATGTGTGATACTGAAAAAGTCATACAGAAATTGAGGAATTCAAGTTATTGCTGCTAAAGGTTGATCTACAAGCTTTAGAATCATAGGGGGAACTAAGTTTTTCACAAATGGCTTCTCCACTATGGCTTCATTTTTGGTAAATAAATAATGATATGATGGAATCAGGTGTGTTTTATTTTACAAAAGGTTAAATTTACATAATTGTATAACCTGCAAATGACCAGATAATGTTTTCAATATGTCCTGCTACATAACTCCTTAGAATTGAAAAAATGGTGTACTTTTGTTTTACTGTATGCCTATATACAAGCACACACATACACAAATGTGTTAACATGTTAAGTGAAAAAGTGAAAGTAAATAGTAAAGTAATACCATCACAGAGGTTTTTTTAAAATCCTGGCAGTTTTGTTCTCTTCTGTTCTGTAATTCAGCAGGCAGGACATCTGAAGCTTACCTCCATTAAAATTAACAGAGAATCTCTACATCTTTACCACTTGACACAAAAAGTCATAGCAGTACATATCTTCAGGATTTATTTAGTAGAATTTTTACAGAATGGAATACATGACAAAATAAATCCAGCAATATCTAAGACATTGATAGGACATTTCCTGTGGCCCATGCGTTATTACAATGATCAAATCTTTGAAGAGTATTACAAGTCCAAGTCCCTCAACACGCGTCAAGCCACCGACACAAATGCAATATGCAGCTCAAGCAGTGTCATGTTGTGTCCCCTGTGTCTACAACAGGGAGTCAAGACTACATCTCATGTTACGAGGAGGGGTTGTGACATTTAAAAATAGGCAAATAAAAAGCAGACTAGGTTTTCATATAGAAGGCAGAAAGAGCTTTCTCGAATGCCTTATTTTGGCAATTAGCACAAATGAATTTTTTGCCCTGTGTAGAGTTTTTAAAAAATAAACAGAGACAAGTGTTTTAAAGCATCACATTCCATTTTATTGCATAGATCTAATTTTTAAATATTAACTACATATACAGTGAAAAGCTTGCTGGCATTTTACAGTTTAAACAATCCATTTATTTAAGACATTAAAAAACCTTAAACATATAGAAAATAATGCCAATTTTCTAACTCAGTAGTTCAAACAGTTATTGTCCAATAAAACAGACTTCAGGAAAACAAAAATCTGACATCATTTAAATCAATATATTATCGAACCTATAAGCATGAACATTAGGAATAAATCAAGTCTCTCGAGAAGCCTTGAATTAGTAAGTCTTCATGGAGAGAATTACAAACCAATTTATTGAGTACATTACAATAACAATTACAAACAGAACAAAATACACAAACACAAAAAGGGTTATTAGGGCAAAATGAAGGCTTGACATTCAAAGTGTGCGATTATTGCTATACTAAAAATGGTGTGGATGTTTAAAGATTATTTGTTACATCAGTTGAAGAATAAAATAATGCATGATAAATAGAACTTACAACTTTAACAAGTTGTAGTAAACAAGGGAATCATTCTTGCTCTAGATTACTATATGCAGAGAGGACCCTAATTAAGAGGGGACAGATTCCTGCACCCTCATTGTATTACAGAGATGGGCAGATGTTCTAGGAGAATCATTCTGCTGTGAGTTCACAAAATTCTGTAAAGAGAAGCTCAAGGGGAAATTAAAATTGAGGGCCCCTCTTTTATTAAGCAGAAATTTATTTCATTTACCCTAAACACATGACTGAATGGCTAATGAATGTGAACAGTGTTCTTTATGGTGCTGCTAGATTGCCTAGAACATTTGTGGTGTTCACTTGTTTACAAGGGTCTGACCTGCATACAACCTCTTTATAAGCCACATACAAGCATGCCACAGATGTACTTCCAGTCAACATCCAGGAGGCTAGTAAAGGGTATAATAGTAGTACTTAGCACATATTAAGTGAACAGCCTTTCATTTTATTTAAAAAAAAAAAAGCATGCTCAGCAGCCTATTCCTTCAGGAGCTGGTCAGGCTTTTGTGAAATGTAAAAAAAAAAGTGCTTTTTTTTTTACATTTTTGGAAAGACACATCTTTGCTTGCACCACCAGATCTCCCACTATGCAAGGAAGAGATCGGGTGGCATGACAAATAGCCAGAAGAAGAAAAAAGATGGCTGTGTCCGAAAAAGGAATGAAGCCGGGACCTACCAGAGAGCTCAAGGGTTTTTACCTGTAAAGGTAAATTTTATTGTATTGTTTTTTGAAAGTTCTGCTTTAGGTTTGAACTGTTTTAGCTATTTTTGCTACATATCATTTTAATATGGGAGAATAGCAAAGCTTATAATTGCCTAAAAAGATTCATATAGTTCAAAAGTTTACTACAAGGTCCACTGCACCTTCCCTGGGTTCTGCTGCACTGTAGCCACAATGGCTAGCATTTTCTGATCCCTAATTCTGCTGCTCCTGGTGTTGAAGTGTAAATGATTTGAATCTGTCAGATTTTATGTTAGCCAGACTTTTATCTCACAACCCAATCTGAGATTGAAGCTTTATTATTTTTTTCTTAATAATGTTTACTGCACTTTTCTGTGCATATATCAAGGTATTGATACAATCATGATTAATAAAAGTATGGCAGAGAATTGCAGTGATAAAGGAAGCCATTCAGTAGGGTTACTGAATGTCTTCCAGGAGAGATAAGGCAGAAGTAACCTGAATAACACAACAATAATGGTGTGGTAATTGACAGAAGGAAGCGTCAGCATCCTCCTACTGACTTGTACTGGTATCACCATCTTCAGGATGTAGATGATAACTCTTATCACTGCTTTATTACTAGAGAAATACATATCACTACATTACTGTGACTGTATGATTTGTGCCTCTTACTGTCTGAAAATAAGGCATGTGTGCTATTCTTAGCATGTACAAATCCAGGTCCATAAATATTTGGACAGACAACTTTTTTCTCATTTTGGTTCTGTACATTACCACAATTAATTTTAAATGAAACAACTCAGATGCAGTTGAACTGCAGACTTTCAGCTTTAATTCAATGGAACAAAAAGATTGCATAAAATGTGCGGAACTAAAGCCTTTTTTTTACACAATCATTCATTTCAGGGGCTCAAAAGTAATTGGACAATTGACTCAAAGGCTATTTCATGGGCTGGTGTGGGCAATTACTTTATGTCATTATCAATTAAGCAGATCAAAGGCATTGAGTTGATTTGAGGGGAGGTGCTTGTATGTGGAAGATTTTGCTGTGAACAGACAACATGCGGTCAAAGTAGCTCTCCATGCAGGTGAAACAAGCAATCCTTACGCTGCAAAAACAGAAAAAACCCATTCCAGAAATTGCTACAATATTAGGAGTGACAAAATCTACAGTTTGGTACATCATGAGAAAGAAACAAAGCACTGGTAAACTCAGCAACGCCAAAAGACCTGGACATCCATGGAAGATAACAGTGGTGGATGATCACAGAATAATTTCCATGCTGAAGAGAAACCCCTTCACAACAGCCAACCAAGTGAACAACACTCTCCAGGAAGTAGGCGTATCGATATCCAAGTCTACCATAAAGAGAAGACTGCATGAAAGTAAATACAGAGGGTGCACTGCAAGGTGCAAGTGTGTGTACAATATCTACGAACGATCGTGTCGTTAACTCTATGTGCAGGATCGGTGCTATACGATCGGTCGTATATATCGTGCATGAACGTTCGTCGTTCGTTTTCCAACGATAATAATTGGAAGTGTGTACGTAGCTTAAGTCTACTTCTAGAGACCCCCACTGTTCAGCCTAGACATTTTCCAAAGATTTTACAGAGCATGTCAAGGTACATGCAAAATCCTCCCTCCATTATAAATGAGAAAAAAATCTATGAAAAGACTGCTCCAGCTTTAAAAAAGTCAGTGAAAATTGCAAATTCTTAGAGGATGGATAACTGTTTAATTTAAATGCCCAAAAAAATCTCAAGCGACCACAGGGTGAACAAAAAAGAAAACACTGGTTTTGATAAGGCTGATAAAGACTGTAATAAAAGAAGTTGGTATACGGCTCATTAATGTGAAAATAAAATTCCACTTTTAAAGAGACATAATCAGGCGGGTCATTATTGCAGAAATGTACAAGTGATGTCCCTTCTGTAATATTCCTGCCAAATCGCTCCGGCCTTCTGGCAAAAAGCTGAGCTGCGCATGAAGAGTGTCAGTTTAAATTTTCAGGATACCTGGTAATCCCGGCTTCCCCTGCGCTTGTCGTAATTAAACTTCCATGTATTTGCCTGGACATTACGTCATCCTGGCCCAGTCAATTAAGATGGCTGAAATCCTGAAGATTTTCCTTTAAATATGATGGCTGGGGTGAATATACAGTAGGTATGATAGCTAGATACATTTGTTGCCTAAGATCAACTTTATGCACATAATAATATTGTGATTTATTTGCGTTTAATGCCAATATCTCTCATATTACAATCAGTCCAGTGCTCCCAACATGACCTATGTAACTACGTGTGTTTTAATTCCACCTATCGTTTCAAGGCAAGAGAAGTTTTCCAAAGGTTATGCCGATCAACTTCCTAAATGCAACATCTATTCTTTAGCTAATAGTGTCAAACCAGCCATCTTCTAAAAGGTAACATGATACCAAAAGTCCTGAATACTTCCAGTATTCTATGTTTATACAACCTGCATATAATACAATATGAACATCCTCACCTATTTAGGAGACCGTTACTAAATGGCATCAGAAAATAATTTCCAATGGGGTACAACACATTACATGTAGGTGTCATTTTAGAATAATCTTTCTATAGACACAGAAATTATCTTTCTTTTGGGCACCAGAGTGGCTGTACATAATAACAGCAAAAGAAATAAAACAAAATGCTGGCTGTGAATATTCCTAGATTTAATCCAAAGAATTAAAATACTTTCCTTACTGTCAGGAAGGAAACAGGTGTTTCCAGCAGAGACTCAAGATAAATAGAATCCGAATAGGGTTTCCCTATGTTATTAGGCATTCAATGACTCAGTGCTTTAAAAATCAAAACAACCTGAATAAATATTGTCCAACCACTATTGTGTTCTAGAGTGTGGCTCAGATTTCCATGTGTGAATGTGTTTTGCAAGCCAAATATATCTGGAAAAGAAATAACTGGCAGATGTGTCTTATATAAAGCATTACAGGAACCAAAGAACAGGGAGGCAACTGGTTGACCCCTGTCTTGCTAACAAAAAGAAGGCTAGAGTTCATTTTGAACAATGAGATGAGATGTTTGTCTTGGGCAGAGATCTAAGGCCATGTACTTGAAGTTTAGAAGTTACAATGTGAATGTACACATGTCCCCTAATAACATGCAGCTCAGTTTTGTTTTATTGATAGCAGGCACCAAATAATGCCATATTTAAATGTTATTAACTAAAGAATCAAAATTGGAGGATTTGGTTGTCTTTTGTATGATAAGATATTCAGAAATATTAAAAACCTCAAGCCATTCTGTAAATATAAAACATAATACCGCATCTAAGGCTGTGCCCTGTTACAAGGTGTCAGATAGGAACCAGTAATCCACCAAACCCCTTGCTGATCTTATGTAACTCTGCCAATATAAACAAATACAACTGCAAAAACACAATTACTTGAATACAAAAACATGAATTTCCGATATTAAACTGACACTCCACAGACAAACACAGTATGCTTAAGGCAAACATGGACAGAGGACCCCTAGCATACAATGTTCAGTTGTTGCATGCAAACATCACCATCTGCAATAATGAAATTTCCCATATTGCATAGGATCCCAGACATTTGTATTTCTGTGTACAAACAGAGCAGGAACAATAAGAATGTGCAGGTGGTGGGACATCTTGGAACTTTCCAAGATGCAGGGCAGGAAGTAGAGGGAAAGGAAGCAACCCTGGCATAATAAACCACTTCAGGGTTGTACCTTTATTAGGAATTTCCCTTTTACCAGAATCAAGTTTGCACTGCTGACAAGATTATGCATTAACAAAATTAATTCACCCATATCTTTTTCTTAAACTAGTAAAAAAACACAAAAGGGTTTTATATTTTTATCAAATACACTGTTTTAGCAATTACTGCAATTACAGTGTGAAAAGATACTGGAACCAATGCATAGGTCCTTAGTTTAACCAATTGTTTCTTGTAGCTACTGAATCAAAGTACATTTAGCATATTAGTACAATTAGCATTTTAAACAATCCCTCAAGTTATAATTAATTGATTTTGTAGGCATTCTTGTGTGGACATTTCATCTCAACTGGACTGAAGTCAGAACCCCTGGTTTATCAATTCCAAAACCTAAACCTTTGTGTATATGAATTTCTTTTTTTTAATATGGGGCAGATAATTTAAGCTAGACCTCCAACGCTAAGCATCTCTACAATACACTACTGCCCTAGATGTTTACATGCCTTTTTCTGACATGGACAGTTTAAACAGATTTTACAATACACTTGCTACAAGGTTAAATATCCATAAAGCCTTGTACACATGACAGATAATAGTCACTCAAGACGAACATTTCCACTCATTTCAGGCAAAAAACTGACATGTGCAAAGTGGTCCCCCAAAATAATTCATCAATGCACTGTGCTTTTCTACGAAGAAGAGAACAGCTCAACCCTCCCCCCTATTATGAAACAGAATGGTGCTGTGTGTACAGTGCTCCTTCAATCAAATGTCACTGGAAATGATCACAAAATACTGTTTACAGAGACAATCCTTTGATGTCTGTTGGACGTCTGTACAAAGACTAAGGCTGCCTCCAATGTATCACTGATGATGATCAAACCACATTTTAGGGATCATTTACACAAAGATCATTTCAAAGGATACACAAATGTTGTTTTGCAACTGTATTTGGCAGGCCTGGCAACACAGTATACTAAGGTCCTAGTAGCGGTAAACCACAGCACTGCATTGCAAACTCATCCATGCTCCCATCGCTCTCCTTCAACTGTATGTAAGCGTTTGGGAACTGCATTGTGCATGCGTTTGCACCCAGCTGTTTTTGAGGTGCTGAGGTGCTTCTGACCATGCTTTTGCTTTTCCTGCACCGCCTCCAAAAAGTCAACGCGTTCTAATGCATTGACCTGTGGTCAAGTCTGCCACTCTCGGCGGTATAACAGCAGTTTGCTAAGCGCCTGGACGTGACTAACCATGCAGTTTTTGACCACAAGTCTGAATAGGGGCCTAAGTGTTTCAGACTGTCATTGGTAGTGTTGTGTGGTAGTGTGGTGTGGTGTGGCTTTAAATATATACACCTAGTAGGTGTTAAATTGGTTTATATTTGGCTACAAAACAACAAATATAACAATGTGTCAAAATAATATAAACACGCTGCTAATCTGTAGTTGTTTAATTAACAATGATACCCAACACAGCAAGCTGACAGGAATTTAATAAACTGAAATTCAATAAAAAATGTAAATTTCCTAAGACGATGACAGCCTGTAGTCTTTTGTTACTAATAACAATCAATAGTACTTTTCCTATGAAATATTAAAACAATAATATGTACAGCACAGTACCCAGAACCTCCCCAAGGAAGCTGTACACTTCGCTTCGGGACTTATCATTTAAAAAAAGCTTCTCCATATCTAAATGCATTAGGTAACAAAGACAAAATGCTTAAATCATGTATCCTGTTGTTGCAATGTTGTTGCATAGCAATGGTATTATTCAGTCTGCTACCTTTTAATGAAAAAAAAGTACATAAAAACATGGTTTTGCCAAAGTGGCCTGCAGCAAAACTGACACATGGGTTTTTGTAAACTACACACTTTCCTTAATGATGGCAAAACAAAAAAAAAAAAGGATGGCATTTAACTTACAACAATAGGAACAAAAGTTCATGCAAGCACTTGTGCAGTTTTATCGGCTTCCAGAAAGGGAAAATGCAGATGTGTGTACTCAGGAACACCTTTTGGATGAGGCAGTTTGGAATACTTGGGAGGCACTAAAACCTTTACTGCATAAGTAAAAATAGTTTTAAAACAAACAGCATGCAAAGTATAATTTTAATGACATGAAATTTGGTTTCTGTAGCTTAGTGCATTTTGCACAGCTTTACCAATAAACAATTTCTGCTTAGTAGGATATATCTTCCTCCTACATGGGAAACAAAATGATCATGGTGCCATGAGTGACCAATCAGGTAACAGGCATTGGGAAACTACTATCTTGCAGTTTTTAATGTTCACAAAACGAGGCCCGATCAAAGTGTTTAGTCATTACTATATTCCTCCACCTAACCCAAAGGTCTGGCAGTGTACAGTTCAGGGATAGAGAAGAAAGTACATGGATATAAGAGAAAAGGAAGATGTTTCTACCCAACATCTACTATATAAAATGACAGCATTTGATTTGTTACTATGGACAGCCCAAATTTGTTGTGGATTTTGTAAAAGCACTACAATTTATAAACAATGTTTTATGAATAAAGCTTCAATGTTAACATAAGGAGGACTAAGACTGATGGTGGGTGCTACCATCATGGGTGAGACCTGTCACTGAAATGGCACTGCTTGAATATTAGTTCTTTCCCTGGCAGCTATATAAAAGGAAAATAAGGGAAGGGACAGAAAAGCTGGGTTAGCGTACACAATAAGACACCACAAGAAGGGAAGAGGAATATGACAGCAGTAAGGAATGAAATGTAGCCCCTTTTAGGGAATTACCACTTGCTGATGTAGTTATATTCCTCAGCAAGTTCAAAGGCACATGCCAAGTGATTAAAAAGATAAATCACTACATTGTCAAGACTCAATCTTTCTTTGCCTTTATTTTTTAGGTTGGTGACAGGGTCTCTTTAACCTTCCAGAGAGCAAGGTTTAGAACTGTGAACTATAGATATATATTCATTAACAGAACAGAGAGCCGAAGTATGAAGGGAAAACTGCTTTCATTTTACAAGAATCAGAAACATGAAAGCCAATACCTAATTGACTGGGATGAGTTGTTACACATATCATGTCACCTCCCCTGTATTTGGTAAACCAATACCACACTGTAGAAGAACCACTATTGGGTTATTAAGGTTAGAGATGAAAACTGTAAGAACCACAAATCATGTTATTGACAGTTAAATAACAGCTAATTGTAATAAAAATAACCTACATTTACCCTTATTCCACAGTGCTTTGTTTAAACCATTTCAAGTAATGCAAACTGCTGCTCTGTAACAGTGTTTGTGTTAAAAGTAGTAGTCTTGGTACTGGGAATAGGAAGTTCCAAAACCTATTTGTCAGTATAGATTGGTATTCTGTAACCTTGGATTATAAAACCTTCTGTACCCATTTTGCTTGGAATCTGTTCACTTAATTTAATAAAGTGCTGCCTACCAATATATTGGGACTTTGTGGAAGGTAATTATGATAATATAAATATTGGCATTACAAACATGAAGCTTGATAGATTTATTTTGGTATGTCTATTTTACTGTAACAAGGTCAGATGTGTATTAGCTTTGATGGAGATGGAGACCTCACATTTCTCTGACAGCAGATGTACTTCTAGAAATGTTGCACACAGGCTTTACAGTTCTGATTACTACACACATGTGTGAAGCTAAAGGGTGCCCCCTTCCCCTTGTTTGTGGAGTGTGGAGACATCTGACCACAGCATGCAAGGTTTTTCACTGAATAAGTGGAAGTAATATAGGTGGAATATCCAAATAAAAAGCCTGAATGAAAATTGCATTGTGGTACTTAGTCACAAGGATAATTCCATGAACAGTGATAGGCCCAGAGTCACAATCTGTTTTAACCTTTGCCTTGAAGATGCATAATCTACCCATAAATGTTTGGAGTATGACCTACCTACCCAAGTTGTTTGCTCTACATCACTTTATGTTTTGCCTCTGTGGCTTGCAACTCTTGGTGGTTTATGTTTTTAGTTCACATAAATAACATTTTCATTGGGGGATATAAGCCCCCATCTCTCTCTTATGGACAATGGCAGGTAGGGTCACCTAAAATATTGATTAGGATATCAGAAACCAAGACATGTACAGGAAGCTACTGGAGCAGCCTTCTAGCATCTAGTGAAAACTTAAATAAAAGTTTCCCTTTTAAGGTTGCATCTGGTAATCACCCATCAAGAAGTAACTCACAAGCAGTAAAAAGACACAGCAAATAATAAAACACAAGCATTAAATCCATTGTGAATAACAAAATAAAAAAAGTTCATTTGTGCCAATCTGATAGAATGCAAACCATTAATAAAAAGCCAGTCTATCAAACTGAACAGAAGAAAAGCATCACAGTCAAGCTCATCAAATGTTTTTCAGGGAATGTAGAAGAGATTTGAAGCACTGAACAGAAATATGTATATCAAACATAGCTTTGCACAATATGCATAGCAATTGTAGGGTAGTAAAGCAAATTAAGCAATGATGTGATAGAAAAAGAAATAAATGCAAATTTCTGGTTTCAAATATGGTTTTAGAGAAAAAGTTAAACCAAATAACCTGTAAATCATTAAATATTTATTGCTGAGTAAAACTAAACCGTTTTCTTTGCTTACAATGCATTTGTTAATTTGCATGTCAAATGAAAAGCAGATGCCCATTTCAATTAACAAAAGTTTTGCTCCTCAGTACACCTCTTGCAAAAGTAAGAAGCTTGTTCCCATTCTGTGTCTTGGAGACCAACCTTGTATTCAGATATAAAAGTGGTCGTACAGCACCATTATACTGAACAGATGAATGTCAGGTTATTGTGAAATATCAATTAAACAAGCTTATTCAGTAAGGCAATGGTAATGCTGGAAGGAAAACTCCACTAACCCACTGAAATCAACCAAAAATTATCTTTCACTCTTAAATCCAGAAAAGTGAAATTTGTCTGTTTGCTAGTGGTTAACGTATTATGCACATTAACCTACCCTTTGTACCTTTTTACTTAAGTCTGCATGTGTTAGCTGAATCAGGGAAATAAGAGGCATAATAGGAAGCCTACAGGTAGCAGTCTCAAACAATGGTTTTAAACTTTTACTGAAAATGGAAAACCCCCTTAAAAATATTTGCTATTTGAGTAAGGTTATTGTAACCAAAGCAGCATTACCCATCTATGTAGCAGGACAAATCCCAGGGATTCCTTATGCAAGTCTGAGAAACCATTGCTTGTGCATACCTTTGCATTGCTTTTCATTTAGCAGCTTCAAATGGCAATCAACAATACTTTGCTTGGGACCTGCAGATGCCATTTACTTCATCATTCAATGATTCTAATCTTTTATAACTGATCCTTGCTTTATAAAGGATTAGATAAAGGATAATTAGGATTTAGGAAGCTCATATAAATAGTAAATTGTAAGAAAACTAGAGTATCATTTTCAGCAAGCAGTTCTACCTAAGTGCATTATCAGTAAAGCCTGCCTAAAATTTTTCCTTGCATATTTACAATTTCAAGAAAAACAAACTCACACTTTCGGATCATGCTCCCACTGGTGACTAGCACCAGAAAATTACAGAGGCACATGCCAAAAATTAAATTAATGTCAGAGTTTGTAACCCAGAGCAATCATTTGTATTACTGATCCACTAAAGTGTAGCTAAAACAGGAGAGATTGTTGCATTGCACAAGACCATGAGGATAAAAGCAAGGCCTAGAAAGAGGTCAAACTGACTCTACCCGACCCGGTGATAAGGTTTCCAAGTCTTTGGTGTACTTGAGCCTGAATTGGGCCATATTCTACCCGCTCCCCATCCACAGTAAGGATTCCCTTTTTTGTGAGAGGCTCTAAACGGAATGCTCGAACAGGAACATGAACGAGGTATGGACATTCCATTCCAATATGTGTCCCCTTTTCCATAGCCAAAAAGAGACGCACAAGGGCTGTCCGAGAGATTCCAGCCTTTACAAAGAACAAGTGGATCAGTCCATCATCAAAGTAGGAAAATGGTGCTGTGAATAAGTCAGCCCCAAGATGACTCTGATAGATACCCAGCACTAGAACAAAGTCTCCTTCCACAGTAACCCAGGACTTGGGCAAAGGTTGGTCCAGAGGAGGCAGAAGATCATCCTTAGGTCCATTTACATGGCTGTGTGTAGGACAGCCTACATCATTTGGCAGCATGCGATCAGGCTCAGACAAGGCATTAGGCACAGAGTCAAACGTAAATTGGGAGGTGTGCAATGCTGTTGGAGAACCAGGAGAAGGTGAAGTCTCAAAGCTTGGTAGCTCACCAGTGTCAAGCACAGCAGTGCTTCTTTCAAACATAATATTACGCTCCTCACAGAGGCCCATATCTGAAATAGTGCGGTGCAGCTGGGAACGCTGTAAAGGAGCAAGGCTTCCATTGGGGGATAAGGTGATACTCCTGCAAATAGGACGGTGAGCATCTAGTACTGGCAGATAAGAAAGGCGGCCTCTGTAGGTGCGCAGTGAAGCCACTCTTACCATGGTCCCCACAGTGAAACGAGCAGAGCCCATGTGTCTGTATTTTTCACTTTCTATGTCCACATCAGAGATAAAGCCCCATGCCACACTCAGAAAAGAAAAACTTCGAGTACCAGAGCAGGTTGTGACAGACACGAGGTCCATAGGCATTACAGTACCACGGCACAGCAGCAAGATACAGTTAAGTAGCAGCTCTGACCCCATTGCCTGCTCAAACCTGAAAGAAAAATTAAAAAACATTTTATTCAAAAATGTCTTTAGATAAAAATACATTTCATATATTGACGGAAAATTAGAAATTTTACACATTAAAAAAACTATTAAACTTTTGTAAACCCAGAAAACCATGATCCTAAAGCACACATCAATCTGAAACCTCACTAATCTACATGTTAATGTGACATTACACTTTCTTAATAGGTTAAGGCACATATATCAGACCACAGGAGTCTAATATTACATTTAATAGACATACCTTTCTATGTAGTTATATTAGCTTCTCAACATTTTCTGCACACCAATGAGGCTGGTTCAGTAAGGGGAGCAAAATATGCTAATCAGGCATGTGAAAACAACAAACAGTGCTTGCTGAGATGAGAACACACAGATTTTTGCTCAACATTTATTGCTTTGACTTAAAGGGAGAAAGGTAACAGGATGGATATATTGTAATGCAGAGGTTATCTATGTTAACAAACTGAATAGAAGATACAAATGTCTAGCAATAAGGACAGCTCACACATATGTATTCTAGCTTTATTTGGCTATTTGCCTACCCTCACATTTAAAAGGTAATATACTGCTGATTTGTAGACTTGTTGAGTTACTAAACTCCAGACAAAACTATTCTGTGGTGATGGTTTAGAACCACTGTCAGGATTGTATCACTACATATCTAAATACACACATCCCTTCATGTTTAAAATTGACCACAGACATTTAGGTTCAGAGAACAAGGGTTTTATTTTAAGCCACATGACTGTCATTTTCAAACTTCAATGCACAGTCACTTATTTTAAAATAAGGATCATTATGTAATCTCTTTATAAGCTGAGCTAATCAGATCAGATATTCCTTCACTTTCTCTAAATAAGCCTATCCCTACTTCCACCATTTTCCCAACATTTCAGGTTTTTACACATTACATCATCTTATTCGTTTTAGATACAAGCAATATGCAATGTCATTCCAACTTTGTGAATTTCTCAATGAGATGTTTGTTTACAGTGGCTCAACTAAGTGAGAATTTGGAGGATGTGCTTTTATTGATTTATGGCACATAACTTATCAAGTGGCTGTCTGTCTGCTATTTGAGATCACAGTTTCTGTAATTCCAGCTGCAGTTTACCCAGGGGTGTCATCTGTTGTTTAATTGGAGACCATTCCCCTTGACATATTTCGTTTGCAGTTTTTTAGCCAGATCATCTGCAATTCAGGCAGAGATTATACTGCTCCAGAATGACTGGCTGATTCATGTTGCTTCGAAAACCAACATGTCAATGTGCTAATTGACACACCTCTTTTACAGATGTCATATGCTGCTAATTGCTAACCAGCCTAATGTGACTCATTTTTGCAGCTTTGTAATTGTGATTTAGTCAGGTCAAAGAAGTGTATCTTTAAATTAAAAACCAGGATTACTCCTACAGAAAATGAATATATTAGTAATTTTATCCCATGTACAATGTTATACTGCTTAACTTGCCCAGGCCCACCCATTCAATGTTTATGACATTGCTAACTCCCTTTATCTCTCACACACGTGCTGGCCAAAATGCAGAAAACTAGGCAATTTTTTTCTACATTCGTACATTGCTTTTCCTAAAGCTGAAAATGAAATTTTACCATCCCTACCAAAAACAAATGCTAACATTGCCGATATGGCAATGCTGTTAGGGTGTCTGGGGCTGACATCCAGATCCTGGTGCCATAAATTATTAAACCACTGACCTACAGTAAGAATTTAGGAAAGATGCCCCATTATTATTGTTTTAGGTAAGTTAATAAGTAGTTACTGCACAAAGGACCAGGATCAGTACTTGAAGGTGCCATATTTCTGTGTTTACATGTTTCCTTGGTCAAACCTAACCTTCAACAGCATGAAAGGAACACTGAAACACAGGTACTAGAGCTTGAATCTAAAGACAAATGTCCACATTTATAAATATAAAAACAGTTATAAAAGTATATAAATAAAAAGACAGTTTTTGCAACCCTTATGATTACTGTCCACCTTGTCACTGCAGACCCGGAGCCAATAGAACTGTCTATATAAATACCATACTTTTATAAGCAGCTATAGGCAGGCCCCACCACTCACCTACTAGACCAGGCCTGCTGATAGGTGACTTGGACTGAGAGGTGGGGGAATATGCTTCTTCATGCTCTGAAAATTGTGATATTCTGGGAGAACTTGAAAATGAAAAATGAAAGTATAGACACTGTGGGTCTATAGGCTGTGTACACACATGAAATTTTTGTAACTAGAAACAATCTTTTGTGATCATTTCCAGGGACAAAAGAGTGAGAGATGAATGAGTGCTGTACACACAGAGCCGCTCTGTTCTATGAAGAGAGGAAGGGGAAGAATGCGGGCACGGCTATTCTCCTTGTACAGCGGTCATTTTTCATGGATCCTGATTCTTGCCTGAGACTAGCCAAAGAGCTCGTATCGGGCGAGAATAGCCTTGCACTGCAGGTTTATGGATGGATAGATAGATAGATAGACACAATCTATCAATCTACAATTGAAAAAAGAGGTCACATTCACTTTGTAGAAGGCGTTGGTATAAACAGCATGTTCTCTCTAATCCCTCATTTACATTCCTTCCTGGTGCCTATTCTATTACTCAGCTCAGAAATTTGATTCCTGTGTGAACAAGCTCATTATCTTAGTTTTCTTACCCTGCATTGTAGTTAATAGCTCCAGCCAAGGCATTTCCTGAACCACAAGGCAGAATCCCAATAGGCATCTTTATTGCATCTTCCCAATCAGGGCGTTCCATCAAACCATTAATAACCTGAGTAGAATATACAATGACATAAGTGAAGAAATTAGGACAGCTCTGGCATACTTGCTGCAATCCATTTACTACACTGTATGAAGATAGCTTGCAGTATGTTGTGTTAGGATGGTTCTCATCTTCGGTTTTAAACCCTATTTTAACAGAAATCATTTACACAAAGGTAATTCTTCTTGATATTTAATGTTGGCATGTCAAGCAATGATTTTTATGAAGTTATAAATGCAGTTTAAACAACACTGATACAAAGCCAGGGAGGCCTGTGACTCTGCATCTGTTTGGAAACTTCAGTTTTAAGGTACAAAATACATAGATATGTTTTTCACAAAATTTTCATCAGATCCTTCATTAATAGCAACTTATTTTTAACTAGTTCAGCTATGAGTCTGATTATTTGACAAACACTTTGTCATCGTGTAAGATAAAAAGCAGGGAGAAGAAGGAGTTCTTTTGGTGAAAGGGTCCTCTAATTTTTTTAGCAAGCCATATAAAAACACACTTTTCAGTTTAGTTTTAAAAACCATACCAGGATTAGTTTTAAAAAACATTTTGCGATAAATTGTTGATTGATGTTCATGTTATTACATCATTATTCCTGCTTACAATGCAAGCATGTGTGGAACACCCAAGACACAATGTTTGTAATGGCTGCAAGACTTTGTAGAAATCTCACCACAGGACTACTAGAAAGATTTCAGAAATAGGCAGGATACCAGAATAGGAAAACTGACATAAATACAAATCATATAGTTCTGCAGTCTCTGTATGCACAGAACTTTCAGTTTACAAGCGTCCTGTGAAGTCAGGACTGATCTGGTTACTTGGTCTGAGTTATTGACATTAACGTACTAAAACTAGAAGATTGGTTTCACAGACATTAACTAAGCTTATCAACCTGACATTACAGTCACAATTTTATTAGCACAGGTTCCATTCCACCATATATATATAAACAGCGGATCCTAGTGTTCAAAACAACCAAAATAAAGGGAATGCAGTAGAGAGTGTGTCTCCTAGAAAATATTCACAAACTTTTAAGCATGCTGTTCCCACACAACAGCAAATCTACATGTGCAGGATCTTTCCTGACTCCACTGGTACAGCGTGGGAAGAGCGCTCTAATCTGCCTTCAATGTGAAAGAAGTTTTTCAGTGCAGTGGTATTATTAGAACAATAAAAGTCTTCCAGTGGAAATAGGAGGTAAATCTACAGATATTTTGAATAACATCAACATAAGAGAAACAATATAATTTGATCTGTTTTCCATAGAGCCCTGAATGCACCTCCGGCTTTTAAAGGTAAACTCCACTTTCAGGAAAACATTTAAGTGTACCCAAACTCAGAATTTTTACTTTACATAAAAAGGTAGACAACGCAGCGCAGAGCCTTCTGGTATACCTATGTCACCCATCCTGAAATTGCCAATCTCACACATGCGTAGTGAGATCGGCAATCTTTTTTCCCCCATCTACGTCACCAAATCTCGTGCCTGTACAGTGTGAGATCAGGTGACGCAGGAAAAAGAACCCAGAAGAAGAGAGGAGAAGATGTTGGCGTTTGGCGCTCCCTCTGTGCTGACCCGAAGGCAGCTACCACGTCTATACAGGATTTTTTTGTTTTTGGTTTACTTCCGTTTTAAGTATAAGATATGTTGCTCAATGTAATTATTGTTTATATTAATCTTTCTATTTAAAATTGCTGTCACTTAGGTGTTCTAAAAATGTCAAAAATGTTTACAACCAAAGCCAGAACTGTTGGCATTGGTGAGCAGAAGTACAGGTAAATGGCAAACAGCAACCCGGGCTCCAGTGAATCCACTCATTTTTTTCATAGACAATGTTACATCCTCAGAACGCGCCTGCTGTAAAATCATTGGAAAATCAGTGACAAGTTCAGGTGATGGAAATGACAAGTGGCACTCGATTAACTTTTCCCACTAGCAGAGGGTCAGTATAGACCTGAAGGACCTATCTAGTGTCATCATTACCATTAAATGATTACTAGATAAGTTTTTACTACAATGTGCATGATGTCAAATTATATTAATATACAGAGATTTGTGTTGGGGTGCAGGGGGCAATGAAAACAAGACAACTGTAAGTACTTGGCTAGAATTTAACTTTATATGTAAACTTTAATGTTACCTCAAATAGAAGTCCATCTCCAGAAATAACAACAATACCATCCCACTCTTCCAAATTAATAGTTTGAACCAGCTCTCGAGCATGGTTTGCTCTTTCTAGAAAACACATTAAGACAGATGTTAGTCAAATGCCAAATACTTAAAGTACTAAGGAAGGGCAGACACAATGTGTATTGTTTAAATCCCACCTGTTTGTACGAGGTTGTAGCTGATATCTGCTTCAGTAATTATGGGTAGAATGTGTGTATGACACTGCTGCAGAGCGTTTCCACGTCCACCACAAGGATTCAGTAATAGCAATAATCGGCGGGCCTTGGGCTGGAGATCTGGAGTAATCTCTGCATTAAAAATGGCAACAAAAAAGGAACATTATTTAAATAAGATATAACAGAAGAAATCTAAATAACATTTGTTACACTGGATGGGTACACTGGATGAAAATGAGTATCTAAGTTTTGCAGCACAGCAGTTGCCCTTCTTACGCTTTTAAAAATGTCCCTGGAATTTGGGGGTGCTATCAAGCAGAGATAATTGCTATGGGCATATCTGTCTCTGGCTCTAGTCCTCCTAGGTTAACGCCTATTTTTTGTTTTGGAAGATTCATGGTTTGTATTGTACATTATTATAAAAAAAAAGCACTACTGCACATGGGCAGGCTTTAAAGTAGACCTAACTCTCATTGAGAATAAATATAGCTTGGTCTACTGTTGGGCTAGCAAATGAGCAGCAACAAGCCACTCCAGTGCACAAATTGATTGACAGTTGTTTTAACTACTTATCACATCCCAAATAGTATGAGCCATTTACAAGTATAACTACTTTACTGTGAAAGAACAACTATCAGCAATGCTGCTGTTATATAAACAGGGAGAACAAATTGGCATAATGTCATAGTAAGAGGGAGGTGTGGAAAACCAATGACCTTTGAGCTGTACAGCCAGTGAAATGAAGCAAAGAGGGCATAGAGAACTCTTAGGTCTTGCATTGTGAGTGCACAGAAACTGTGAAATCTTTAGAACAATAGGCATATAGTTTTGCAATTGTGTATTCATGTATGTACATGTGTATTTTAACTTCAAATGTATTTGCATAAAAAAAAACAGCATAGTTTGAGCTTGACAGCATAATTTGAGTATGACATGCCCTAGCTGCAGCTTTAAAACAATATTGTAACTGCAAAATTTTTAGCAAACAATATCAAGGTCCAGTGTTGTCACAAACCCATCTAAATATTTGTCATGCACATGCAAATGAAGGCTACAAAGTGTTTAAACTATTAAAATGACCAAAATCCCTGTAGTATTTTTAAAGAGGATTGGTATGAGTGAGTAAATACTTTAGTGCCCATTGTCTGAGCAAATTCACTTTAAACAATTTGAGGTTAATGTTTACACCCAAAGATCCACCTAAACAT
This sequence comes from Pyxicephalus adspersus, assembly GCF_032062135.1. Classification (NCBI taxonomy): domain Eukaryota; kingdom Metazoa; phylum Chordata; class Amphibia; order Anura; family Pyxicephalidae; genus Pyxicephalus; species Pyxicephalus adspersus. The sequence continues at coordinate 27,472,779 of NC_092868.1, read as the reverse complement.
TTTATGTAATAAAATATTTATATATGTAGCCTCTTTTTTTTGCGGTCTCTAAATAAAAGTTTCCTTTCAAGTTGCACGTGACTGTTGTTCTTCTGCAAATGCAAGTTCTTTGCCTGGCATGTCAACCCTCCTGGTTTAATACTTTAAATCCGATTTACTTCCCTAAAGCTGATATAAAAAATAAAAATCTGTATTTGCTCTTACTATATTTCTTGCATGCTTTTCCCTTCCCAGTAAACTGTAGATTGAAAAACATCTGTGGGGAGGGGGCATTTTGGGGAGTTAATGGCATCCACTATACCTTTCTCACATTTTTCAGTGAACCAGAACTCAAACAGTGAGGATTTGTTTTGTTATAAGGAACAGTATGATTTACTATTTGCCTTGTAATCCTTTGGAAAAATAGCTAAACACCTAGGTGCCTTTTTTCTATAGCCACATAGCTTTACACAACTCAGATGCAGTTGAACTGCAGACTTTCAGCTTTAATTCAGTGGGTTGAACAAAAAGATCGCATAAAAATGTGAGGAACTAAGGATTTTTTTTTACACAATCCCTTCATTTCAGGGGCTCAAAATTAATTGTACAATTGACTCAAAGGCTATTTCATGGTCTGGTGTGGGCAATTCCTTCCTTATGTCATTATCAGTTAAGCCTGGAGTTGATTTGTGGGGGTGGGGGGTGCTTGTATGTGAAAGATTTTGCTGTGAACAGACAACATGCGGTCAAAAGAGCTCTCCATGCAGGTGAAACAAGCCATCCTTAAGCTGCAAAAACAGAAAAAACCCATCCGAGAAATTGCTACAATATTAGGAGTGGCAAAGCCAAAGTTTGGTACATCATGAGAAAGAAACAAAGCAGTGGTGAACTCAGCAACGCCAAAAGACCTGGACATCCACAGAAGACAACAGTGGTGAATGATAGAAGAATGAAGAATCATTTCCATTGAAGAGAAACCCCTTCACAACAGCCAACCAAGCGAACAACACTCTCCAGGAGGTAGACGTATTGATCAACCTTTACCAGAATGATGGCATGAAAAAAGTATGGAGAAGGCGTGGAACAGCTCATGATCCAAAGCATACCACATCATCTGTAAAACATGGCGGAGGCAGTGTGATGGCTTGGGCGTGCATGGCTGCCAGTGGCACTGGGACACTAGTGTTTATCCATGATGTGACACAGGACAGAAGCAGCCAAATGAATTCTGAGGTGTTCAGAGACATACTGTCTGCTCAAATCCAGCTAAATGCAGTCACATTGGGAGGCGTTTCATAATACAGATGGACAATGACCCAAAACATACAGCCAAAGTAACCCAGGAGATTATTAGAGCAAAGAAGTGGAATATTCTTGAATGGCCAAGTCAGTCACCTGATCTGAACCCAATTGAGCATGCATTTCCCTTGTTGAAGACTAAACTTCGGACAGAAAGGCCCACAAACAAACAGCAACTGAAAGCCGCTGCAGCAAAGGCCTGGCAGAGCATTAAAAAAGAGAAAACCCAGCATCTGGTGATATCCATGAGTTCAAGACTACAGGCTGTCATTGGCAGCAAAGGGTTTTCAACCAAGTATAAGAAATGAACATTTTATTTTCAGCTTTTTAATTTCTCCAATTACCTTTGAGCCCCTGAAATGAAGTGATTGTGTAAAAAAAGGCTTTAGTTCCTCACATTTTTATGCAATCTTTTTGTTCAACCCACTGAATTAAAGCTAAAAGTCTGTAGTTCAACTGCATCTGAGTTGTTTCATTTAAAATTAATTGTGGTAATGTACAGAACCAACATTAGAAAAAAGTTGTCTCTGTCCAAATATTTTTGGACCTATCTGTATGTGAGGTGTGATCAGTTACGTCAGTGGTCCCCAATCCTTCTGACAGCAGGGCCCAGTAACATATTATAAAATTTTGCCATGGCTCGGTATATGTACAGCTTACACTACTCTGCTATTCTCAGCTGCTCACCTGCTGTGAGCACACTAGCTGAGAATAGCAGAGTTGTGTAAGTAAGCCGGTGTGCTGTCAGGTGGCAGAGCTGCTGGGAATGGCAGAGAAGTGTAAGCCCAAAGCTGCGTACACACGTCAAATTTTTCTCGCCCGATAATCGGCATCGGCCAGAATCTGGCGTGTGTACAGCCCAAGTCGTTCATCGTCCATGGATCCGTCCTGGCAGATCCATGGACGATAAACGATGAGCGATCCTCATCCAAGGGAAGTGGGAGAGCGCGCAGCAGGGTGCCGCTCTGTCGCTCTCCCCCTGCCCTCTCCATAGAGCAGAGCGGTGCTGTATGTACAGCACTCGTTCATGCATCTTGCGGTTCTTATCGTTGGAAAGGATCATGAAAGATCCTTTCCAACGACAAGAATTGCACGTGTGTATGCGGCTTTACATACATTGCTCTGCTATTCTTCACAGCTCTTGTGTTAGCAGTGCTCCTGCTGTCACACTGTCACTAGTTTTAGTGTGTAAAGAGAGACGTCAGTGCTCCTGCTGCCAGCGTTCTCCCTGTCATTTGTGGCCCCCAACTCACCATCCACGGAACAGCATCAGTTCGCGGCCCAGGGGTTGGGGACCACTGATCTAAGGCACTGCTGCCTATGACTGATAGTCTCACAAGCTACAAAGTGATATTTATTGATGTCACTACAATGTTACTGTTCTCTTTTGCTTTAGTGAAAGCTGAACCCATGGACTTGTAGTGTAAATATCTCTCTGTCTCATCCAGTCTGTGGGTCTTTGCAATTTCCATTTCTGCTTCTTTTGAATGCTGTGACTTGAGAACTCCTCTACAAGAGACAGCACAAAGCAAGGTATGGTATATCCGGCATGAGATAAGAGTGAGACCACAACTGATAATGGTGACTAGTCTTTTGTCCTTGGATTTATTGTGTTCAACCTACATAGATCAGGTCCTTTTTCAGTAATATATATATATATATATATATATATATATATATATATATATGCAGCCATTTGCAGTGATGCCCAAGCTGATACATTTACATTTGTTGGAAGAAACTGGTGTGTAGTTTGCCCAGTCTAACACTTACAGTGGTTCTTAACCATACTCTTGTTCAGAGTGGCAGACGGCCCACTGCTTGCTTTATCAGTATAGTATGCAGAAATGTTTTATGTTCTGATGTTGGTAAACAGAGACATATCTTTTTGAATAGTTTCATTTTATTGCCATTATAATATTATTAGTTTTTATAATAATAGTTTTTATTTATATCCTATTATAATAACCCAGTATAGTTAATGGGAGCAATATTCTAGTAAGAAACACTTGCTTCTAGAGCCACTGGTATTATGAAATATTGGCAAATTGAAGATAGGTTTGCATGCATTATGGCTCCTTCACTTATGCAAGACAACACAAACACCTCTAGCATACGCATTGCTCTTTCCCTATATCGGCCTTCCTGCACACTCTTCAGTTTATATTCTAGAAATAACTCTGCAGTCACACACTCCTACAATACAAATATTAAACTCTATCTTCCCACTGATACTACACATGAGCTCAGACACACAGCCTGGAGGTTCGGCAGCAGTCTCTACCTACTCCCCTTCTACAAGCAAGGTTTCCCCTTAATTTTAATTGTGTAGTCCATATTTGTGCTAGGGCGCATTGGCCTTTCCTCTGTATTCTCCTCCTAGCACACACACCTCACTTCCTACTATCTAAGCCAGCAGTGAGATGTCCCTCCAGTACACAGAGCTTCTATACAGTTTAACTGCAGCAACTTACAAGCATTAACCCAATAGTAACCATTGCGCTGTGTATGTGCAATAACCTCTCAGTGATCAGCCCCACAGGAAAAGCAATCCCCCAACTTATGAGCTTTAACCCATTCATAACCTGTCTAGATGAATGTGATCTGTTTTTGAACATGCATACTAACACTTCAGTAACAAATTTACATTGTGTGCATATGCAGTGGCCCCTCAATGCCCATTTCTCAGTAGATGTCCTCACAGAGCTTAGTTCCTAGACATTTAGGTTAACCCCTAAGAATTCTGTATTCATGTATTTGCTAAAATCTCTCCCCACCTTTTGTACAGCTATTTGAATTTTAATGTATCTTTTAGCTGCAAGTATTGGTGCATGTGCAATTACCCTTCTATGCCCAATGCACGTATGTTAACCCCTCAGTATCCAGTCTCCAGAACAACTATATACTACCATTTAATGTAAAAACATTTCCTGGAAACAAAGCCTTACCCTGTTTTCCATGTGCCAACCAAGATCTCCAATATTCCTGGACTCCATAGCACTCTCGATTTGGTGTCTCCTTTCAACCTCCATTTTCCACAAATATTTTCCCACACTCCCTCCATTTTATTTTGAGTCCCCCACCATCTTCACAGTCTGCAGATGCCTCTATAGAAGTGGTGGGAGTTATGTGGACCCCAGTACTGCAGACACAATCCCTACTACCTCCACTGTCCCAATATAAATGGATTCATCTTTAGCCATTTCCTGGACACAGATTTTGACCTCTATTCCTCCTCTGTAAAACCCCTTGTAAAAGGAGCTTGGTTGTCAAGCTTCTATTTTATAATTACTCCCTTTTTAATGGTGCTTAAAATTGCTGTAGGCACATACTTTATTGATGACTGTGTTACTAATTATTAAAAGATCTGTAACCCCTAATATATATCTGCTAATAATAGAAAGATCTGTACAAATATATATCTTCCACACTACTCGTGTACACAGTGCCTGCTTTCATGCCCTCTACGTTTTCCTCCCTCACATACAGCCCACCATCATAACCTTAGTAGTCCTCTGCCACACATATTCCACACGGTTACTCTCTCTGCACTGCTCTCTTTCCCATACTACATGCTGCCATTCCATGTACATAATTCTCCATTATATTTTGTCCCCTATGACACTTCTTTGGTGTTGTTTGTTATGACCTTTTTTAGAAGGTGCCCATTTTATCCTGGAGGACCAATGCCCAGATCAGTCAAACATTATATGTAATATATACTAGCACATTGTGAACAACAGGTTCATGTTTGAGCAAATCAATTGGTCAAATTAGAGATTTTAAGTTAGGTTGAATAGGTGCATGCAGATTTGTCCAAACTGTGGAATATCACTTATTTAATAAATCCTGCTTAATGAACTAGTGTGTCTTTTTTGCATACCAAACATTTCACATGTAAATGCCCTAGATATATATCATTTGATTTGGTAATCATTTTTCTATTCTCTGTATGTTTTAGTTAACTGCTGTATGCAAAATGTTTAATAATTATAAAAGCCAATTACATTACCCCAGGTAATCATATATATAAAAAAAATCATTTTGGTTTTAAAAAAAAATGAACAGATTCATGTGGAGTTAGAAAGCCTGTCATGGTACTTTAAGTACCATCAGGCTATTTGTAAAAGCAAATACAAGAAAGGTTCCAAAATATGGGCACCCGATCAACTTGGCACCTGACTGCTGGAGTTTGTGTCGCTCTGGCCTTTACCTAAGCCTATTAATACAGTTCCAGGAGTGACCAACAACCCTGACAAATAGAGTCCTGTGTGGTATGTGGTTTAGCGTATCTTAAGATATGTTTGTCAGTAGATATAATTGTAGAAGTCAAAGAAGCAAAATAATGGTATGGAAATAACTGCAAACAATGAGGAGATATAAGTATCGAGAAAGCACACACAAGGCCACATTGAGACAAAAAAAAAAATTCAAGATAAAACGTCCAGGAAATGGGAAACCAGATAACATTAATCATGTACTTATAAGAGAGGCAGTTAGCTTGGTAGGTCCCTTTGAAATGAATGTACAGTCAGGTATGTTTCTGATTCCACATGCTTTGTAACTAAACTGCAGGCAAGTATAAAAGAGCAGGAATGAGTTATTCAGCGTAAGCTTCTTTTTTCACTGTCCAGTCACAGGTTGGTGTGGACAGGAGACTTGGATGCTGAGGGACAGAGCTGTAAATCTGAGAAATCCAAAGACAAATCTATTGTACAGCTCTCACATAAGACTTTCAACCCTGAATTTACCTGTTTGCTTGAAGTTCAGTCATTCAGCCACTAATACCAGAAATTCCATAGTCACTCCCCTTTCATTGTTGGCAAAGATGCAGAGACAGACTTGCCCAATTTTATGATGCTCAGCCTTTCCTGGGTCAATACAATGCTTACAAGCAGGGCCTGTCCAGGCTTTTTCTAAAAATGTTACACGTACACCAAGTATGGATGAAACAATTATGTATGTCTATATACAACTTGCTGCAAACACCTAGGGTGGTCATTATTAAAATATATTAGTATATTACTATACTTTTTATTACATATACAGGTTCTGCTTTTTTTTCTACAATGCCCCAATTGGTGTGTGCCTCCCTCACCTTCTAACCTACAATGCTCCAGATAACATTCACTGCTTTAGGGTAAGTTAAATTTATTCATGGCAATAGGGGGGATTTTTTGTTGCTAAAAACAAATACAAATGTAATCTGATATGATAATAATCTGAATAGAATAACCTGCAGGTGTGAAATGCAAATTCAAACTTTAGATCAACCATTCCTCACCAGAGCCATGCACTCTCACTAAGGGCTGATTTATTAAAGCTCTCCAAGGCTGGAGAGGATACAGTTTCATCAGTGAATCTGGGTGATCCAGCAAACCTGGAAACCCTATATGTCTGTGTGAAGACACTCCAGTAAATCTTGCTAACAGAAGATCTCTCAGACAGTAGATACAGGCGACATGAAAAGCTTGTCAGAGAACATTAGCAGGGTTAGAATAGGTAGCCATCTTTATTATAAACAGAGATAATATTGTTGCAAATGTTTATTATTTTCTACATTAATGTACCAATTCCAAACTACATCACTACTGCTCCAACATAAGAACTTCATTTTTCCTAATAAGTCCCTTTGCTGGTTCCCCTGGCGCGGGGTAGATGTGGGAATATCCTACAATCTACATCTACAGCCACTGTTCTGCACTATGTTTTGCAGGGAGTGGATCACTCTGCTTTAAAAATTTGGAAACAATTGGGTTTAGAATATTTTGGGGATCTTTCCAGTTTAAATACTTTGGCCCATCTACCTCTGCCAGAACTTTGTAGACACTTTAAATTATTAGATATTCACTTTTACAGAGGATTTGATCAGGGACCCTTTTGTAGCCAATAATAATTATGTCCAGTTGCTTTCTTTATCCCCACCAAATATTTCACAAATTCATTCTCTCTTGCACCCTAATTTTACCATTCCCCTTTCTCATTCCAATGTTAAATATTGGCAAAGGGATTTCCAGGACCCAAACCTTATTAACAAAATAGTGCAGGTATGTGTCAGTATGACGAATGCGATATGGAGAGAGACGTAATTTATGATTATGCACAGGGCAATCAAGGTATTCTGATTTTCAAATACATCTCATGCTGGCAAACGGAAACTTCAATGCCCCGAGTGTGTGGTTTCTTCTACCTCTCTGGTACACAGATTCTGGTCATGTCCCAACATCATGGACTTTTAGAGGCTGATGCTGTTGTGGGTCCTGTTCTGGGTTTCTTTGTGCTTCTCTGTCTCTGCGCATGACCTTTCTTGTTATTTGGGTACTGGGATGAATCCAGCTCAATTACTAAAGGTTGGGCAAAACGAGATTGGTAAAATATATGGCTCCTGACAGCCAGGAGGGAGATAATGATGTCCTGGATTCATCCCCATATGCCTACGAACATAGAACTTGTGTTTTAAAAACAAATGCTGGAAACACAACATTGAGATGATGATTTCACTACTCGTTTTCTCCAATATTAGTACTGATTTATTGTTTATATTGTAAACATTATTGGGCAGTGTAAATACTATTCCTGGTATATACTTAACATACTCTCCCCTGTTGTTTTATCAGTTATTATTTTTATTGAAAATCCAATAAAGGAGTATTTAAAAAAAATAATTTTAATTTATTTGTACACGGAGCAACTCCTCTTAAGGAAATATTCAAGGCATGGGAGAGGTTTGAGTGCTTTTTATCATCATTTTGTACCATGCAGCCTTGTACTTTGGCCTCCTTATCTCATCAATTAGATACAAATGACACTGATTGCACAGCCATATAATTAACCATGGAAGATTAATTGGACTTAGAAAACCTGTTATAAATGTATATTTCTTGGTGTGTGCGTGAGTCTAATACATTTTAAGTCAGACTAAAAAAAAATGTGATTGGTTTATATGCAATGGTATTTGTAACTAAAATATCTGAATACATTGATAAGAACCAAAAATGAATGCTTGGTGGGTTAAATTATAGTCTTGCAATTCTGAGCTTTCAGAATCACTTTCTCTGCAAAATTAAACTAGTAATGAAGCAAAAATAAGTGCCATAGGCTTTCCACTACCTTACGCCTTTTAGCTGGGCAATTAAAGCTTAGAATATGAAAACACAATAAAAAAAAGTCATTAGTGAAATCAGTCAGTTCTAGAGTTGTAGGAAGCATAATGTATTTGTAAATCTTGACCTTTACAGATTAAAAAAAAAAAACAAGCTTAAAACTACTTCTGCTTGAGTTTCCCAACTGGTCATTTTAATTTGATGAGTGACCTTACTTCCCAACACAGAGGCGGGGGGAGAAGGAATGGGGCTAAAGTAACCTTTATAGAAAGAAGGAGAGCTGTCCATGCAGATACAGAGCTACTGATCATTCTTACATTCATCTTACACAGAAGGTAATATGTCTGTATATTTTGTCATATGTTCAGTTTGGCATGCTTGGGTTTGAAAAAGTTTTAGGTGATTATTAATGGAGAGCAGGAGAATGTATTATACTTCTTAACGCATCATTTCTAGTTTTATATAAATCACATAAAATTGAAAGAACTCCATTACAAAGACACAAATACAATATGCTGCCCATGCTCCTCTATCATCTGTATCTGTTAAAATCTGAATCTTGTTTATTTGGTATGGCGATTCCTCCATCTGATCATATCGTATGGTCAAATAAAGAAAAAAAATGACGTCCATTGGTCAAAGTGGATTCAATCTGAATATTATCAGAGATTAGAGAATAGGGAGAATGGTATACCATGAGAAGAGATATGAGGAAGTGGGAAAGCAAGTACAGATAATCCAACTACACAGGTCCTGATGATGCTACAGTCATTGACTCAGCACTGACATAGCCTTGGATAGACTAGTTTCTCTGCAGCCTTTGTTCAGCTAATATGAACACAGAAAATACCTGGTAAGGAGAGGCTTGCTCTCTTATGTGACAACACAGGGTATTAGTCCAGCAATGAGACATGCAGGAAGGCAGACAGTCCTCAGCACTATGTAAGCACCAACTACGGATTCTGGAAGCTTAGTCAGGGTTTCCTTTCCTCATTCTTGGCCAACAAACAAAGCCACATGGGAGCAAAAAGGAAGCACAGGCTGCTGGGGAGGAGGGCATTTGAATGACATTGCTGTTTTTCCCTACATGAGCAGAACACAGGTTCACTTTAAGGATTATATTAAGTATACTTTTTGTGTTTTTTATGCAAGAATTGTTTTACAGCTAGCTCTGTTTATTAAAGAAACATCACAGGCACCACAAGGAAGACAACCTGAGGCAACTATACTGTAGTCAGCTGTACGAGTCTTTTTCAGCAACATGAATGCAAATCCTGGGCTGCAATCCAGAGGAGCCCACATCAAGGACAGACCATTCCACCCATCTGCTATTTCACATTTCCCAGGCCTGGGCAAATGTCTGCAAACCACGCTGGGTCAATATATTCCCAAGACTTGCTGAGTTTCAAAAGGAGATTTTACAGTAATTTCTGTAAAACCATATTTAGGTTTAAGTTGTTCTCCATTTTCACAGGACAAGCTGATCTCTATATAAATGTGCATCTCCTTTTTAAAGGGAACATGTTCTGGAAAAAGGCTTTATGCATAACCACAAAATTCTGGTAAAGTAAAATCGTCATGTCAAACAAAATGTAGAACAATGGTGCTTATTAGCTGAGCTGTATTGGAACAGTGTAACTAGTAAAAGCTTGCTGGAGGTGAATGTGAAAGGGAAAGCCATTTCATCATTTTTTTAAATATATTATGGCCATATAATGATCACGTATCAAGCTCAAGTACCTAAATCATGATAGAGCATGTGTATTAAATTAAAATAAAAGAACAACTTTACTAAAATAATATTGTCATATAAAACTGCCATTTACAGCATAAATAAACTTCTGCTTTGAAAATTAGTGATCAGGCAGGTATTGATTAGAGCAAAGGACAATGTCTCTTCTGCATTGAAACATAATTAGCTACCTGATCCCCATCTTACACTAAAAAAAATAAATGCACACATCAGCGTAGGATGCCGGGATGTACCAGGCATCTGCATGCACAGGAGATACGTTGTCCTAGCTTGGCCAATAAAAATGGCTGAAGAGAAGAAGATGGCAGCATCCATGGATAGAACAAGGACAGGTGAGTATATTTAACAATTTATACAATCATACAGGAAAGGTTATTTCTCTCCACTTTCTGTGTCACTGTCTGCATCTGTCTGTCATTTGAAACCCTATTTAATGACCAGCTCTGCATAACATGTTGGCGCTATATAAATACATGGTATTAATAACAAATTTATTGCAGAAGGGACTTCACCTGTACCTCTCTGCAAGAAAGGACCAGCTTGATCGAAATTTTAGATTGAAAGTTTAGCTTTGCTTTAAAACATAAGCAACATTAACACAGCTATTGCTGTAGGGACACTTCATTTTATAGAATCCTATTCCCCTAACCTTCAGAACCCATACTGGGTTCAGTAATAAGCATTCATTTTTGCTCCTTTGTGTAACCACTTTTTCGTCTTTGTGTTTTACCCCAGCAGGATAAAACCGTAAGAAAAAAATGCAGCTACCATTAAACAATGTTATCCTTTCCTATTTAGCACCTTCACCCATTGCCTTTCTCATCTTTAAAACCCTTAATAAAACAATGTTTTCCTTTATTGTATATAATCAAAAACCTTATATTTTTCATGGTTTTATAGTGCCTTCCCACTTCCTCAATACCTTCTAGGATACCTACATCACAAACGCAGGAGGTTACAATTGCCCATTAAATCCAGTAACATATAAATAGAATGCCTCAACCACACATGTGCAGTTTTGGCATCATGTAATGCTTGCTGAAAGAATCAGAAAGAGATAGGCAAAAAATAACTGGCACAGGGAAATTCATTTTAAAAAGAATGTGTAAGTATGTAAAACAATTTAAAAATCATTAGCATACACAAATATAAGCACACACATTTTTAGAGCAGCTAGTTTATGTATATGTATTTGACTTGCCATCAGCTTTTTAATATCCTCTATAAAACGGATTGTAAGGGAGAGCTGCAATAGGAGTCAATCAGATATGCTGTATGCAATGGTGGTAACATGGAACACTTTGATAGAAGACAGCAGATTGTTTAGTTTAAAAATCAGTTGAAATCTCAGTTGAAAGTGATTGTTCATCAGTTTCTCACTGATATTTCACAGTTGGGAGACTAGGAATGGAAAGAGGATAACACTGTATCTCTTCTACAACTAAATCAAACTAAAAGAAAGTGTTGTTATCCTTCTGGTGCAGTAAGATTATTGGAATTCTAGAAGGAAACTTAAATGGAAAACAGTTTGCCTGGAGTTCAATATTCTTCTTGTCTAATATTATTTTGAAATACAGTATGTATTTCATATAATTGCTAAAAAATTTAGGAGATACATTTTTCACCTAACCTCTTGGACCCTTTACTAACTGCTACCTTCACTTTGTCTAGAAAAAAAGGCCCAGATCTTTAGGATTTGAACCACTGTACTCTGCATATCTCTCTTTTCTGCAAATCTGTTGTGGCACATTAGTCACTGCATTTGTGAAGAATGAAGACCCAGAATGCTCTTAAGTTTACAAAAGATGTAGAAACACTACAAGCACAAATTTCCTTCTTACCCATGTCACTGGAGATTTGGACTTCTTGAATTAGGCACTTGATTGCAGTTGCCCACTTCTCAGCAATGGACTGGTTTTGCTCATACTCGGATGCTTCATCCACTTTAAAAGTGCGAACCAACCTTTGGCGTGTGCGTGTAGAGCCCATTGCAACTTTTTTCTTCTTCATTGGATAAGAATAGATTGAAAAATAAGCAAAAATGTCATTTGTGCCACGACTCCGTAGAGTGTGACATCCTACCATGTCTGTAATGGGAAGCACTGTTCGTTGGTCATCTTCAGGCTTGGGCACCAGTCTCTGAATATGGAGTCCTGTTTGGGTTAGACTCAGCGCATAACGAATACCTTTGGACGGGTAGACTCCAAATTCTCCATGGAGCAGGGTGTCTGAAGCCTGACGATGTTTAGTGGACATTTTAGGTTGGTGGTATGGACGTCACTAGATGTGATGTTACCATAAAATCAATGACGTACAATGGCACAAGTGAATAAAACTTGGCTCGAAAATGCATAAAGGCCAACAGGGGAGAACAATCAAAAACTCAAAAAAGTGGAACAAGACCAGCTTTTTCTATCCATCATTTTGTCAAAAGGCATAAAACAGGCAAAGCCACCTTAACAAAAGATTGCATATTTTAAGAGTAATATTTGTCTATGAAACAAAGTGCACACTACACACAGTCAATATTCTTCAGTCTTCTCTCCCAAATGATTAAAATCCTGAGTCAATCTTTATCCAGATCTGATATTCCTTCTGTGGGTGACAAAAAAAACAAGAGATAGATGAAATGTGAAAAAAAAAAGATTCTTAAGGCATGAAACAAATGCATACAACATCATATTTTGCACAAACATGGTGTAATAAGGAGCTGAAATGGCCAAGTTTGTGAGGCAGCTATTTCATACAGGCCAGCAGGAAGTCTTTAAGGGCTCTATTAAAAAAACAAGAATCTAACATTCCCCAGTGGGAATCAGGTTCTACCACTGAAACACATGGACCTGGAAGATTTTCCTGAGGGAATGTTTGAGGGAATGACTGATTCCCTGTTTTATAAATAAAGGCCTTAAGGATGGTTATAACTCACCCAACATCAAGATCATTCGTGTGACCATTACCTAAATAGTCTAGATACAATTTCAAGGTATACACCTTTTACATGTTTGTATTTTGGAATGTGCATTTGGAATGTTAATTTTGAAAAAAAAAGACAGGAACAACTAGTAAAATTTCAATACAGTTTAATGTTTATTACCTTTTTTCATGATATACCTAAACTGGTGAAATGGACATCTCATACCTGTTTATTTGGTAACATGATGGCAAAGGTGACTGTTAGAAGATTTCAGTTTATTTTACTTATCTAGTCTATACACAAGAGTGGAGCACTAAAGCCCCATACAAATTTTATTTCAATGTCTAGTAAAATCTAACATTAGTACTGTATATCAGTCCCACAGCGTGGTGGTAGAGGACTGCTAACAACTTTCAGGGGAGGATGAAACAGAGCACCTCCTACTCATCCTCCCCTTGTGGAGCAGAACATTATAGTCTGTAAATCAGTTGTTTTCTCTGGAAACAACCACTAACAATTATTAAGCATCTGTACTATGCTCTAGATGTTCATGTAAATCAACCATGTGAGAAAAACAGAGGTTGTCAATGATAGTTTTGTTTTGAAGATGCTAGTTAGCCAGCTGGAATGTTCACCCAGAGTCATCATTACATTCATGGTCACTGATCCAGAACAAGTATGGAGAGAGGGAAAGTGACAACTGATTTACATACTTGTGTCAGGACACAAAAGGGTGATTTACTAAAGGAATTTAGGCTGTTCACCTGGGAGGCAAATTATCACCTTGCAAGGTACAATTCGATTAGCATTGAAAATGTAGTGAAGATTCAGCATGCAAATGATACCAAATCCCCAGTCAGTAGGCCTTCATCTAAATTACTATGCAAAGTAAAATAACTCACTTTGGGGATAACTCACTTTGCTACTCTAAAAACTTAGATTTGATTTGTAGATCAACCCCAATGACTAAAATTATAATAAAGCAATTAGATCAGCATCGCAGTCAGGCAAGTACAAACAATGTCAGCCTACAAGTTTTTCTTATTTCTTTTTTTTACTCCACAGGTTTCTGCAACTTCAGCTGAGCAGGATCGTCCTGTGGAAGAGCAATTCATGTGACTCTGGTTGTCTTTAGTTGGGCAACACCCTGCTCTCTTATTTTCCTCTGAATCCTTTAACACTAGTGATGCAAAAACACATGTTAAAAAAAATCCATTGCCAAACTGACACCTGGAGTCCTACAAGGCAGTACAGTGTAAAATGGGGCGAGTTTTCTGGGTTACCATGCGGTCACATAGCACTCCAGGTCTTATTATCAGAGCTCATAGACACCAGAGCTGGGTGCTAAATGATCCACAGCGATACATAAAAGGCAGATCAACTAATTCCTTTTCATATTTTCTGATTTAAATTTTTTAATTTTTTGATTAAAATTCAGCATAGCTTTGGACTTTAGAGACATTAGAACAGCTAAAAGTCATAGTTGTGTCCTCCTATATAATATAAGCCATATAATTGCTGGAAACAATCTTTTGTCTTCATTTCACAGAATGAACAACCACTGTGCCTTTATGTTGACTTTGCTCCAACAGATAATTTGCTATAGAAATTCTTGACAGATGTTCGCCAATTACACTTCACTTTAAGAAAATGCAAGAACTATCAATAATGAAAGAGAATTTTCTAACACCCCCATTGAGTGAACCTGCGGTATGGCTAATAGTGAGCTTGTGTTAACTGGACTAACTGAAAATAATATACAGAGAACAGTTTTCCAGTGTGGATGACGGCATTATAGAGAAGTAAAAGATTACTAAATGTTTATCTTTATTATGTTGCTTGTTCAGGTGCAATGATGAGAAGTAAAAGGTGACCCTTGGTAATGCAGTAATAAATTCCAGTGTGGATGTACTTTGTCTTCACAAGGTCCCATATACCCACAATTGCATTGCTGCACCGTTCACTGTTTTCTATACAGAAACACGGCTATCATAATTTGTGGTTCTATCAAAATGAAATATCATAGTTATGGGAAGCTTTTTACATGTCCTAAATTTTCCAACAGAGATCTCCTTGTTGTAGTTATATCTTGTTCCTATCTACTTTGGATTTTGGGTGATACATGTTCTAGGTCCAATGGCTGCATCTACCATAACAGCAGAAAAAAACACAGCAATCCAACAGACACAAATAGCAGCAAATCTAAAATTTAACTAACAGTCCTGAAGAGACAAAAAACAATTATCAGTAAGGTGGCTAATTAAGAGATGCTGTCACCTGCCCATATATTGTGTCTTGAAAGCAGCGAGGTAAACTTACTGATCAATGTTTCCTACCCACTCCGGATGTCTGCCCCGGCTAAAACTCTGCACACACACTAGATGAAAGTCACCTCTGAGAATAACAGTCATGATTCTCTCAGACAAATGCTGTAATTTCCTATGGAGGAGGATGCCACAGAGTGTCTCCCGCTCATCCTCCCCTCTCCAAAGAGCTGAACATAGCTGTGTATGGTGGTCGTTCATTTTACTATCACTTGAAATGATCACAAAAGATTGTTTCCAGTGACACAAATGTAAATGTCTGTACACAGTTTAATTTCAGGTGTTGGAGCTTACCCAGTAGATAACGTCACTGCTTCCCCCGTGTGACAGTGTTCAGGCCTTGCTATTGGCCACTTAGATCTGAGAAGTGTCACATGCTCCCCTATACCTGTATTCCCTCCCTATAATACAACAAAGCGAGCCGCATTATTTCAAGTGCAAATTGTCAAGGACACCTCGTTACAATACTACCACGAGATATGATCACTTTGCTCAAGATGTAAACAGAAAAAAAGCACACAATCCTTTCAGATACTACGACAAGCATAGAGACCAGACTTTGTCTGCCACAGTTCACTTTCTGGTCTATTCCCACCCCTGTGATTGGACTGTGATAAAGGGGCAGCAGACTCATGAGCCCATCTCTCTGAATTCTCCACCAGTGAGCATGTTCTGGTATATTCTTTCCTTTTCCCAGACTGAGTGCCGCTATAGAGGGGGCAGATATCAGCACCATTTATTGGAGTTTAGCTTTACCACTCCAAGGGAATCTACCAAGAAGTATAAAACAATTATAACTTTTAAAATAACTGCCCCGTCTGATTATTTTCAGTTTGGATGACTTCTTTAGAAAAGAAACTCCTTCCAGTAGTTATCATCCTTATATACCAGTCTCCATTATTCTGTATATTCTGCAGGCCATTTTTTGTGATTCACAATTTATACATCCCAAATGAAAGCACTGCTGGAAGTCTGAGAGACACATGACTGGATGCGCATAGACGGTGACTCACAGTGTTGAAATCTCTGTGACCTATTGTTCACTGAAGTACAGAGTCTAGGTCAGAGATGTAAGAAAAGAAGAACCCTGTACAGACTCCCTGTTATTTATTTACCCCAACAAATCCCTGTACTGACATGGGGGGAGGGATAAATCCACCAATCACAAAAAGGTCTCGGGTATTATTGTCTCTTCCAGCTGTTCAGATCACATGATCAGCTTTCAAAAACTTTTCTGATTCAATATTTAGTGACAATTGTAAACACTGTATCTGATACCAGCCAATCAGAAGGCAGATATATTCCAGCAATATTATGTGCCTATTTTATTTTAGCAGAAACATCCTTGTTATAATTTAACTGCTGGCTTGTAGAGATCCCTCTCCGATTATACTGATGACCACAGACAATTATAAAATAGAAGAGTAATGCCCAGAATGAGAAGTAAGGTGTAATCATCTAAAGGGGAGATTTCTCCTAACCTCCTGTAGTGTCTGGGACAGGAAGTGAAGGGAAATGTCCCACACAGCCAGCAAACATAAACTTGCTTGATCAGAAGTATAAAAAGTTGGTTATACAAGCAATGCTATTATTAATAGGGCCCTCCTGTAATAGATATTTCCTTTATAAAGGTGTTCTAGTAGTTTCTATCTCCTTACAGAAATGACACAACATTGGTCCTGCCTTCATACAGAGCCCAGACACTCACCTTGCAGCATTGTCACATGAGGAGTCTTCTTGGCTGCTGCCGAGCAAACAATGGAGCCTCACACTGCATGCACAGAGCAATAATAAGGCAATGTTGTGTGTGGAGAACACAAAGGAGCTCAGTGTCCCCAGCAGAGCCGCACTGCCAGCCTCCAGCTCCCACCACTTTGACTCAGCGCTCCGCTGACAGGAAGTGAGAAGCTGCAACTCTTTGGAGAAAGCGCTGTGGGACCACACTCACTAGGAGGTATAGACGAGCAGGAAGGTCGGCCAATCACATTCAGGGGCCGGGAAACGAACAGCCAATCGGCGGACGGGGGAGGAGAAGTGGGCGTTTGTTTGCTCTGGGGTTGCCTAAGAGCTGCAGATTCGTTCTATTGGTGTGAAAGCTCGGCGAGTCATGTGACCGGAGTTGCGAGTGACGAGATGGGCCCTGTGATCGGAGTCTGTTCAATGGGAGGACGAGGAGGAAGCCCGGCTGCTGGGCTGTGACACTGCTGTACTAAGGGAATGGGGCTGCAGGGTGATGGGGTGTGTGATGTGCTGCAGGGTGATGGGGGTGTGTGATGTGCTGCGGGATGATGGAGGTGTGTGATGTGCTGAAGGGTGATGGGGTGTGATGTGCTGCAGGGTGATGGGGTGTGTGTGATGTGCTGCAGGGTGATGGAGGTGTGATGTGCTGCAGGGTGATGGGGTGTGTGATGTGCTGCAGGGTGATGGAGGTGTGTGATGTGCTGCAGGGTGATGGGGGTGTGATGTGCTGCAGGGTGATGGAGGTGTGATGTGCGGCAGGGTGTTGGGGTGTGTGATGTGCTGCAGGGTGATGGGGGTGTGTGATGTGCTGCAGGGTGATGGGGTGTGTGATGTGCTG